>NW_026912834.1:0-14072 GCF_034315485.1 Pezoporus occidentalis | reverse complement strand
ACTGCAGAAGAACCAGCAGGGAAAGCTAGTGCTGGGGCTCTTCAGCACACAGGCTGCTTTGCAACGGTGTCACCATCATTGCAGTCTCTCCTCGGTTTCATACCTAAAAGTCCATTTGAATCCAAATTCTCAGCTGGTCTCTCTCAGCTGCAGGCAGCACAGTGAGTACAGCACGAACGTTTGGCTTCTGCTCCCACAGCAGAAGAGCCAGGATTGAAAGCTTGATCTGCTCCCACTGCAGAAGAACCAGCAGGGAAAGCTAGTGCTGGGCCTCTTCAGCACACAGGCTGCTTTGCAACGGTGTCACCATCATTGCAGTCTCTCCTCGGTTTCATACCTAAAAGTCCATTTGAATCCAAATTCTCAGCTGGTCGCTCTCAGCTGCAGGCAGCACAGTGAGTACAGCAGGAACGTTTGGCTTCTGCTCCCACAGCAGAAGAGCCAGGATTGAAAGCTTGTGCTGGACCTGTTCAGCACACAATCACCTTTACATTGGTGCATCCATCGTTGCTTTCACTGCTCCCTTTCATACAGGAAAAGCATTTGAATGGAATCAGTTCAGAGCCTGCTCTCTGCTGGCAGCAACACAGTCAGCACAGAATGAACAGTGGCATCTGCTCCCACAGCAGAAGAACCAGCAGGGAAAGCTAGTGCTGGGCCTCTTCAGCACACAGGCTGCTTTGCAACGGTGTCACCATCATTGCAGTCTCTCCTCGGTTTCATACCTAAAAGTCCATTTGAATCCAAATTCTCAGCTGGTCTCTCTCAGCTGCAGGCAGCACAGTGAGTACAGCACGAACGTTTGGCTTCTGCTCCCACAGCAGAAGAGCCAGGATTGAAAGCTTGTGCTGGACCTGTTCAGCACACAATCACCTTTACATTGGTGCATCCATCGTTGCTTTCACTGCTCCCTTTCATACAGGAAAAGCATTTGAATGGAATCAGTTCAGAGCCTGCTCTCTGCTGGCAGCAACACAGTCAGCACAGAATGAACAGTGGCATCTGCTCCCACAGCAGAAGAACCAGCAGGGAAAGCTAGTGCTGGGCCTCTTCAGCACACAGGCTGCTTTGCAACGGTGTCACCATCATTGCAGTCTCTCCTCGGTTTCATACCTAAAAGTCCATTTGAATCCAAATTCTCAGCTGGTCGCTCTCAGCTGCAGGCAGCACAGTGAGTACAGCACGAACGTTTGGCTTCTGCTCCCACAGCAGAAGAGCCAGGATTGAAAGCTTGTGCTGGACCTGTTCAGCACACAATCACCTTTACATTGGTGCATCCATCGTTGCTTTCACTGCTCCCTTTCATACAGGAAAAGCATTTGAATGGAATCAGTTCAGAGCCTGCTCTCTGCTGGCAGCAACACAGTCAGCACAGAATGAACAGTGGCATCTGCTCCCACAGCAGAAGAACCAGCAGGGAAAGCTAGTGCTGGGCCTCTTCAGCACACAGGCTGCTTTGCAACGGTGTCACCATCATTGCAGTCTCTCCTCGGTTTCATACCTAAAAGTCCATTTGAATCCAAATTCTCAGCTGGTCGCTCTCAGCTGCAGGCAGCACAGTGAGTACAGCACGAACGTTTGGCTTCTGCTCCCACAGCAGAAGAGCCAGGATTGAAAGCTTGTGCTGGACCTGTTCAGCACACAATCACCTTTACATTGGTGCATCCATCGTTGCTTTCACTGCTCCCTTTCATACAGGAAAAGCATTTGAATGGAATCAGTTCAGAGCCTGCTCTCTGCTGGCAGCAACACAGTCAGCACAGAATGAACAGTGGCATCTGCTCCCACAGCAGAAGAACCAGCAGGGAAAGCTAGTGCTGGGCCTCTTCAGCACACAGGCTGCTTTGCAACGGTGTCACCATCATTGCAGTCTCTCCTCGGTTTCATACCTAAAAGTCCATTTGAATCCAAATTCTCAGCTGGTCGCTTTCAGCTGCCCAGCAGCACAGTGAGTACAGCAGGAACGTTTGGCTTCTGCTCCCACAGCAGAAGAGCCAGGATTGAAAGCTTGTGCTGGACCTGTTCAGCACACAATCACCTTTACATTGGTGCATCCATCGTTGCTTTCACTGCTCCCTTTCATACAGGAAAAGCATTTGAATGGAATCAGTTCAGAGCCTGCTCTCTGCTGGCAGCAACACAGTCAGCGCAGAATGAACAGTGGCATCTGCTCCCACTGCAGAAGAACCAGCAGGGAAAGCTAGTGCTGGGCCTCTTCAGCACACAGGCTGCTTTGCAACGGTGTCACCATCATTGCAGTCTCTCCTCGGTTTCATACCTAAAAGTCCATTTGAATCCAAATTCTCAGCTGGTCTCTCTCAGCTGCAGGCAGCACAGTGAGTACAGCACGAACGTTTGGCTTCTGCTCCCACAGCAGAAGAGCCAGGATTGAAAGCTTGTGCTGGACCTGTTCAGCACACAATCACCTTTACATTGGTGCATCCATCGTTGCTTTCACTGCTCCCTTTCATACAGGAAAAGCATTTGAATGGAATCAGTTCAGAGCCTGCTCTCTGCTGGCAGCAACACAGTCAGCACAGAATGAACAGTGGCATCTGCTCCCACAGCAGAAGAACCAGCAGGGAAAGCTAGTGCTGGGCCTCTTCAGCACACAGGCTGCTTTGCAACGGTGTCACCATCATTGCAGTCTCTCCTCGGTTTCATACCTAAAAGTCCATTTGAATCCAAATTCTCAGCTGGTCGCTTTCAGCTGCCCAGCAGCACAGTGAGTACAGCACGAACGTTTGGCTTCTGCTCCCACAGCAGAAGAGCCAGGATTGAAAGCTTGTGCTGGACCTGTTCAGCACACAATCACCTTTACATTGGTGCATCCATCGTTGCTTTCACTGCTCCCTTTCATACAGGAAAAGCATTTGAATGGAATCAGTTCAGAGCCTGCTCTCTGCTGGCAGCAACACAGTCAGCACAGAATGAACAGTGGCATCTGCTCCCACAGCAGAAGAACCAGCAGGGAAAGCTAGTGCTGGGCCTCTTCAGCACACAGGCTGCTTTGCAACGGTGTCACCATCATTGCAGTCTCTCCTCGGTTTCATACCTAAAAGTCCATTTGAATCCAAATTCTCAGCTGGTCTCTCTCAGCTGCAGGCAGCACAGTGAGTACAGCACGAACGTTTGGCTTCTGCTCCCACAGCAGAAGAGCCAGGATTGAAAGCTTGTGCTGGACCTGTTCAGCACACAATCACCTTTACATTGGTGCATCCATCGTTGCTTTCACTGCTCCCTTTCATACAGGAAAAGCATTTGAATGGAATCAGTTCAGAGCCTGCTCTCTGCTGGCAGCAACACAGTCAGCACAGAATGAACAGTGGCATCTGCTCCCACAGCAGAAGAACCAGCAGGGAAAGCTAGTGCTGGGCCTCTTCAGCACACAGGCTGCTTTGCAACGGTGTCACCATCATTGCAGTCTCTCCTCGGTTTCATACCTAAAAGTCCATTTGAATCCAAATTCTCAGCTGGTCGCTTTCAGCTGCCCAGCAGCACAGTGAGTACAGCAGGAACGTTTGGCTTCTGCTCCCACAGCAGAAGAGCCAGGATTGAAAGCTTGTGCTCGACCCGTTCAGCACACAATCACCTTTACATTGGTGCATCCATCGTTGCTTTCACTGCTCCCTTTCATACAGGAAAAGCATTTGAATGGAATCAGTTCAGAGCCTGCTCTCTGCTGGCAGCAACACAGTCAGCGCAGAATGAACAGTGGCATCTGCTCCCACTGCAGAAGAACCAGCAGGGAAAGCTAGTGCTGGGCCTCTTCAGCACACAGGCTGCTTTGCAACGGTGTCACCATCATTGCAGTCTCTCCTCGGTTTCATACCTAAAAGTCCATTTGAATCCAAATTCTCAGCTGGTCTCTCTCAGCTGCAGGCAGCACAGTGAGTACAGCACGAACGTTTGGCTTCTGCTCCCACAGCAGAAGAGCCAGGATTGAAAGCTTGTGCTGGACCTGTTCAGCACACAATCACCTTTACATTGGTGCATCCATCGTTGCTTTCACTGCTCCCTTTCATACAGGAAAAGCATTTGAATGGAATCAGTTCAGAGCCTGCTCTCTGCTGGCAGCAACACAGTCAGCACAGAATGAACAGTGGCATCTGCTCCCACAGCAGAAGAACCAGCAGGGAAAGCTAGTGCTGGGCCTCTTCAGCACACAGGCTGCTTTGCAACGGTGTCACCATCATTGCAGTCTCTCCTCGGTTTCATACCTAAAAGTCCATTTGAATCCAAATTCTCAGCTGGTCGCTCTCAGCTGCAGGCAGCACAGTGAGTACAGCACGAACGTTTGGCTTCTGCTCCCACAGCAGAAGAGCCAGGATTGAAAGCTTGTGCTGGACCTGTTCAGCACACAATCACCTTTACATTGGTGCATCCATCGTTGCTTTCACTGCTCCCTTTCATACAGGAAAAGCATTTGAATGGAATCAGTTCAGAGCCTGCTCTCTGCTGGCAGCAACACAGTCAGCACAGAATGAACAGTGGCATCTGCTCCCACAGCAGAAGAACCAGCAGGGAAAGCTAGTGCTGGGCCTCTTCAGCACACAGGCTGCTTTGCAACGGTGTCACCATCATTGCAGTCTCTCCTCGGTTTCATACCTAAAAGTCCATTTGAATCCAAATTCTCAGCTGGTCTCTCTCAGCTGCAGGCAGCACAGTGAGTACAGCACGAACGTTTGGCTTCTGCTCCCACAGCAGAAGAGCCAGGATTGAAAGCTTGTGCTGGACCTGTTCAGCACACAATCACCTTTACATTGGTGCATCCATCGTTGCTTTCACTGCTCCCTTTCATACAGGAAAAGCATTTGAAAGGAATCAGTTCAGAGCCTGCTCTCTGCTGCGCAGCAACACAGTCAGCACAGAATGAACAGTGGCATCTGCTCCCACAGCAGAAGAACCAGCAGGGAAAGCTAGTGCTGGGCCTCTTCAGCACACAGGCTGCTTTGCAACGGTGTCACCATCATTGCAGTCTCTCCTCGGTTTCATACCTAAAAGTCCATTTGAATCCAAATTCTCAGCTGGTCGCTTTCAGCTGCCCAGCAGCACAGTGAGTACAGCACGAACGTTTGGCTTCTGCTCCCCCAGCAGAAGAGCCAGGATTGAAAGCTTGTGCTGGACCCGTTCAGCACACAATCACCTTTACATTGGTGCATCCATCGTTGCTTTCACTGCTCCCTTTCATACAGGAAAAGCATTTGAATGGAATCAGTTCAGAGCCTGCTCTCTGCTGGCAGCAACACAGTCAGCGCAGAATGAACAGTGGCATCTGCTCCCACAGCAGAAGAACCAGCAGGGAAAGCTAGTGCTGGGCCTCTTCAGCACACAGGCTGCTTTGCAACGGTGTCACCATCATTGCAGTCTCTCCTCGGTTTCATACCTAAAAGTCCATTTGAATCCAAATTCTCAGCTGGTCGCTCTCAGCTGCAGGCAGCACAGTGAGTACAGCACGAACGTTTGGCTTCTGCTCCCACAGCAGAAGAGCCAGGATTGAAAGCTTGTGCTGGACCTGTTCAGCACACAATCACCTTTACATTGGTGCATCCATCCTTCGTTGCTTCACTGCTCCCTTTCATACAGGAAAAGCATTTGAATGGAATCAGTTCAGAGCCTGCTCTCTGCTGGCAGCAACACAGTCAGCACAGAATGAACAGTGGCATCTGCTCCCACAGCAGAAGAACCAGCAGGGAAAGCTAGTGCTGGGCCTCTTCAGCACACAGGCTGCTTTGCAACGGTGTCACCATCATTGCAGTCTCTCCTCGGTTTCATACCTAAAAGTCCATTTGAATCCAAATTCTCAGCTGGTCTCTCTCAGCTGCAGGCAGCACAGTGAGTACAGCACGAACGTTTGGCTTCTGCTCCCACAGCAGAAGAGCCAGGATTGAAAGCTTGTGCTGGACCTGTTCAGCACACAATCACCTTTACATTGGTGCATCCATCGTTGCTTTCACTGCTCCCTTTCATACAGGAAAAGCATTTGAAAGGAATCAGTTCAGAGCCTGCTCTCTGCTGCGCAGCAACACAGTCAGCACAGAATGAACAGTGGCATCTGCTCCCAACGCAGAAGAACCAGCAGGGAAAGCTAGTGCTGGGCCTCTTCAGCACACAGGCTGCTTTGCAACGGTGTCACCATCATTGCAGTCTCTCCTCGGTTTCATACCTAAAAGTCCATTTGAATCCAAATTCTCAGCTGGTCGCTCTCAGCTGCCCAGCAGCACAGTGAGTACAGCACGAACGTTTGGCTTCTGCTCCCACAGCAGAAGAGCCAGGATTGAAAGCTTGTGCTGGACCTGTTCAGCACACAATCACCTTTACATTGGTGCATCCATCGTTGCTTTCACTGCTCCCTTTCATACAGGAAAAGCATTTGAATGGAATCAGTTCAGAGCCTGCTCTCTGCTGGCAGCAACACAGTCAGCACAGAATGAACAGTGGCATCTGCTCCCACAGCAGAAGAACCAGCAGGGAAAGCTAGTGCTGGGCCTCTTCAGCACACAGGCTGCTTTGCAACGGTGTCACCATCATTGCAGTCTCTCCTCGGTTTCATACCTAAAAGTCCATTTGAATCCAAATTCTCAGCTGGTCGCTTTCAGCTGCCCAGCAGCACAGTGAGTACAGCAGGAACGTTTGGCTTCTGCTCCCACAGCAGAAGAGCCAGGATTGAAAGCTTGTGCTGGACCTGTTCAGCACACAATCACCTTTACATTGGTGCATCCATCGTTGCTTTCACTGCTCCCTTTCATACAGGAAAAGCATTTGAATGGAATCAGTTCAGAGCCTGCTCTCTGCTGGCAGCAACACAGTCAGCACAGAATGAACAGTGGCATCTGCTCCCACAGCAGAAGAACCAGCAGGGAAAGCTAGTGCTGGGCCTCTTCAGCACACAGGCTGCTTTGCAACGGTGTCACCATCATTGCAGTCTCTCCTCGGTTTCATACCTAAAAGTCCATTTGAATCCAAATTCTCAGCTGGTCTCTCTCAGCTGCAGGCAGCACAGTGAGTACAGCACGAACGTTTGGCTTCTGCTCCCACAGCAGAAGAGCCAGGATTGAAAGCTTGTGCTGGACCTGTTCAGCACACAATCACCTTTACATTGGTGCATCCATCGTTGCTTTCACTGCTCCCTTTCATACAGGAAAAGCATTTGAATGGAATCAGTTCAGAGCCTGCTCTCTGCTGGCAGCAACACAGTCAGCACAGAATGAACAGTGGCATCTGCTCCCACAGCAGAAGAACCAGCAGGGAAAGCTAGTGCTGGGCCTCTTCAGCACACAGGCTGCTTTGCAACGGTGTCACCATCATTGCAGTCTCTCCTCGGTTTCATACCTAAAAGTCCATTTGAATCCAAATTCTCAGCTGGTCGCTTTCAGCTGCAGCAGCACAGTGAGTACAGCACGAACGTTTGGCTTCTGCTCCCACAGCAGAAGAGCCAGGATTGAAAGCTTGTGCTGGACCTGTTCAGCACACAATCACCTTTACATTGGTGCATCCATCGTTGCTTTCACTGCTCCCTTTCATACAGGAAAAGCATTTGAATGGAATCAGTTCAGAGCCTGCTCTCTGCTGGCAGCAACACAGTCAGCACAGAATGAACAGTGGCATCTGCTCCCACAGCAGAAGAACCAGCAGGGAAAGCTAGTGCTGGGCCTCTTCAGCACACAGGCTGCTTTGCAACGGTGTCACCATCATTGCAGTCTCTCCTCGGTTTCATACCTAAAAGTCCATTTGAATCCAAATTCTCAGCTGGTCGCTCTCAGCTGCCCAGCAGCACAGTGAGTACAGCAGGAACGTTTGGCTTCTGCTCCCACAGCAGAAGAGCCAGGATTGAAAGCTTGTGCTGGACCTGTTCAGCACACAATCACCTTTACATTGGTGCATCCATCGTTGCTTTCACTGCTCCCTTTCATACAGGAAAAGCATTTGAATGGAATCAGTTCAGAGCCTGCTCTCTGCTGGCAGCAACACAGTCAGCACAGAATGAACAGTGGCATCTGCTCCCACAGCAGAAGAACCAGCAGGGAAAGCTAGTGCTGGGCCTCTTCAGCACACAGGCTGCTTTGCAACGGTGTCACCATCATTGCAGTCTCTCCTCGGTTTCATACCTAAAAGTCCATTTGAATCCAAATTCTCAGCTGGTCTCTCTCAGCTGCAGGCAGCACAGTGAGTACAGCACGAACGTTTGGCTTCTGCTCCCACAGCAGAAGAGCCAGGATTGAAAGCTTGTGCTGGACCTGTTCAGCACACAATCACCTTTACATTGGTGCATCCATCGTTGCTTTCACTGCTCCCTTTCATACAGGAAAAGCATTTGAATGGAATCAGTTCAGAGCCTGCTCTCTGCTGGCAGCAACACAGTCAGCACAGAATGAACAGTGGCATCTGCTCCCACAGCAGAAGAACCAGCAGGGAAAGCTAGTGCTGGGCCTCTTCAGCACACAGGCTGCTTTGCAACGGTGTCACCATCATTGCAGTCTCTCCTCGGTTTCATACCTAAAAGTCCATTTGAATCCAAATTCTCAGCTGGTCTCTCTCAGCTGCAGGCAGCACAGTGAGTACAGCACGAACGTTTGGCTTCTGCTCCCACAGCAGAAGAGCCAGGATTGAAAGCTTGTGCTGGACCTGTTCAGCACACAATCACCTTTACATTGGTGCATCCATCGTTGCTTTCACTGCTCCCTTTCATACAGGAAAAGCATTTGAATGGAATCAGTTCAGAGCCTGCTCTCTGCTGGCAGCAACACAGTCAGCACAGAATGAACAGTGGCATCTGCTCCCACAGCAGAAGAACCAGCAGGGAAAGCTAGTGCTGGGCCTCTTCAGCACACAGGCTGCTTTGCAACGGTGTCACCATCATTGCAGTCTCTCCTCGGTTTCATACCTAAAAGTCCATTTGAATCCAAATTCTCAGCTGGTCGCTCTCAGCTGCAGCAGCACAGTGAGTACAGCAGGAACGTTTGGCTTCTGCTCCCACAGCAGAAGAGCCAGGATTGAAAGCTTGTGCTGGACCTGTTCAGCACACAATCACCTTTACATTGGTGCATCCATCGTTGCTTTCACTGCTCCCTTTCATACAGGAAAAGCATTTGAATGGAATCAGTTCAGAGCCTGCTCTCTGCTGGCAGCAACACAGTCAGCACAGAATGAACAGTGGCATCTGCTCCCACAGCAGAAGAACCAGCAGGGAAAGCTAGTGCTGGGCCTCTTCAGCACACAGGCTGCTTTGCAACGGTGTCACCATCATTGCAGTCTCTCCTCGGTTTCATACCTAAAAGTCCATTTGAATCCAAATTCTCAGCTGGTCGCTCTCAGCTGCAGGCAGCACAGTGAGTACAGCACGAACGTTTGGCTTCTGCTCCCACAGCAGAAGAGCCAGGATTGAAAGCTTGTGCTGGACCTGTTCAGCACACAATCACCTTTACATTGGTGCATCCATCGTTGCTTTCACTGCTCCCTTTCATACAGGAAAAGCATTTGAATGGAATCAGTTCAGAGCCTGCTCTCTGCTGGCAGCAACACAGTCAGCACAGAATGAACAGTGGCATCTGCTCCCACAGCAGAAGAACCAGCAGGGAAAGCTAGTGCTGGGCCTCTTCAGCACACAGGCTGCTTTGCAACGGTGTCACCATCATTGCAGTCTCTCCTCGGTTTCATACCTAAAAGTCCATTTGAATCCAAATTCTCAGCTGGTCGCTCTCAGCTGCAGGCAGCACAGTGAGTACAGCACGAACGTTTGGCTTCTGCTCCCACAGCAGAAGAGCCAGGATTGAAAGCTTGTGCTGGACCTGTTCAGCACACAATCACCTTTACATTGGTGCATCCATCGTTGCTTTCACTGCTCCCTTTCATACAGGAAAAGCATTTGAATGGAATCAGTTCAGAGCCTGCTCTCTGCTGGCAGCAACACAGTCAGCACAGAATGAACAGTGGCATCTGCTCCCACTGCAGAAGAACCAGCAGGGAAAGCTAGTGCTGGGGCTCTTCAGCACACAGGCTGCTTTGCAACGGTGTCACCATCATTGCAGTCTCTCCTCGGTTTCATACCTAAAACTCCATTTGAATCCAAATTCTCAGCTGGTCTCTCTCAGCTGCAGGCAGCACAGTGAGTACAGCACGAACGTTTGGCTTCTGCTCCCACAGCAGAAGAGCCAGGATTGAAAGCTTGTGCTGGACCTGTTCAGCACACAATCACCTTTACATTGGTGCATCCATCGTTGCTTTCACTGCTCCCTTTCATACAGGAAAAGCATTTGAATGGAATCAGTTCAGAGCCTGCTCTCTGCTGGCAGCAACACAGTCAGCACAGAATGAACAGTGGCATCTGCTCCCACAGCAGAAGAACCAGCAGGGAAAGCTAGTGCTGGGCCTCTTCAGCACACAGGCTGCTTTGCAACGGTGTCACCATCATTGCAGTCTCTCCTCGGTTTCATACCTAAAAGTCCATTTGAATCCAAATTCTCAGCTGGTCTCTCTCAGCTGCAGGCAGCACAGTGAGTACAGCACGAACGTTTGGCTTCTGCTCCCACAGCAGAAGAGCCAGGATTGAAAGCTTGTGCTGGACCTGTTCAGCACACAATCACCTTTACATTGGTGCATCCATCGTTGCTTTCACTGCTCCCTTTCATACAGGAAAAGCATTTGAATGGAATCAGTTCAGAGCCTGCTCTCTGCTGGCAGCAACACAGTCAGCACAGAATGAACAGTGGCATCTGCTCCCACAGCAGAAGAACCAGCAGGGAAAGCTAGTGCTGGGCCTCTTCAGCACACAGGCTGCTTTGCAACGGTGTCACCATCATTGCAGTCTCTCCTCGGTTTCATACCTAAAAGTCCATTTGAATCCAAATTCTCAGCTGGTCGCTCTCAGCTGCCCAGGCAGCACAGTGAGTACAGCACGAACGTTTGGCTTCTGCTCCCACAGCAGAAGAGCCAGGATTGAAAGCTTGTGCTGGACCTGTTCAGCACACAATCACCTTTACATTGGTGCATCCATCGTTGCTTTCACTGCTCCCTTTCATACAGGAAAAGCATTTGAATGGAATCAGTTCAGAGCCTGCTCTCTGCTGGCAGCAACACAGTCAGCACAGAATGAACAGTGGCATCTGCTCCCACAGCAGAAGAACCAGCAGGGAAAGCTAGTGCTGGGCCTCTTCAGCACACAGGCTGCTTTGCAACGGTGTCACCATCATTGCAGTCTCTCCTCGGTTTCATACCTAAAAGTCCATTTGAATCCAAATTCTCAGCTGGTCTCTCTCAGCTGCAGGCAGCACAGTGAGTACAGCACGAACGTTTGGCTTCTGCTCCCACAGCAGAAGAGCCAGGATTGAAAGCTTGTGCTGGACCTGTTCAGCACACAATCACCTTTACATTGGTGCATCCATCGTTGCTTTCACTGCTCCCTTTCATACAGGAAAAGCATTTGAAAGGAATCAGTTCAGAGCCTGCTCTCTGCTGCGCAGCAACACAGTCAGCACAGAATGAACAGTGGCATCTGCTCCCACAGCAGAAGAACCAGCAGGGAAAGCTAGTGCTGGGCCTCTTCAGCACACAGGCTGCTTTGCAACGGTGTCACCATCATTGCAGTCTCTCCTCGGTTTCATACCTAAAAGTCCATTTGAATCCAAATTCTCAGCTGGTCGCTCTTCAGCTGCCCAGCAGCACAGTGAGTACAGCACGAACGTTTGGCTTCTGCTCCCACAGCAGAAGAGCCAGGATTGAAAGCTTGTGCTGGACCTGTTCAGCACACAATCACCTTTACATTGGTGCATCCATCGTTGCTTTCACTGCTCCCTTTCATACAGGAAAAGCATTTGAATGGAATCAGTTCAGAGCCTGCTCTCTGCTGGCAGCAACACAGTCAGCACAGAATGAACAGTGGCATCTGCTCCCACAGCAGAAGAACCAGCAGGGAAAGCTAGTGCTGGGCCTCTTCAGCACACAGGCTGCTTTGCAACGGTGTCACCATCATTGCAGTCTCTCCTCGGTTTCATACCTAAAAGTCCATTTGAATCCAAATTCTCAGCTGGTCTCTCTCAGCTGCAGGCAGCACAGTGAGTACAGCACGAACGTTTGGCTTCTGCTCCCACAGCAGAAGAGCCAGGATTGAAAGCTTGTGCTGGACCTGTTCAGCACACAATCACCTTTACATTGGTGCATCCATCGTTGCTTTCACTGCTCCCTTTCATACAGGAAAAGCATTTGAATGGAATCAGTTCAGAGCCTGCTCTCTGCTGGCAGCAACACAGTCAGCACAGAATGAACAGTGGCATCTGCTCCCACAGCAGAAGAACCAGCAGGGAAAGCTAGTGCTGGGCCTCTTCAGCACACAGGCTGCTTTGCAACGGTGTCACCATCATTGCAGTCTCTCCTCGGTTTCATACCTAAAACTCCATTTGAATCCAAATTCTCAGCTGGTCTCTCTCAGCTGCAGGCAGCACAGTGAGTACAGCACGAACGTTTGGCTTCTGCTCCCACAGCAGAAGAGCCAGGATTGAAAGCTTGTGCTGGACCTGTTCAGCACACAATCACCTTTACATTGGTGCATCCATCGTTGCTTTCACTGCTCCCTTTCATACAGGAAAAGCATTTGAATGGAATCAGTTCAGAGCCTGCTCTCTGCTGGCAGCAACACAGTCAGCACAGAATGAACAGTGGCATCTGCTCCCACAGCAGAAGAACCAGCAGGGAAAGCTAGTGCTGGGCCTCTTCAGCACACAGGCTGCTTTGCAACGGTGTCACCATCATTGCAGTCTCTCCTCGGTTTCATACCTAAAAGTCCATTTGAATCCAAATTCTCAGCTGGTCTCTCTCAGCTGCAGGCAGCACAGTGAGTACAGCACGAACGTTTGGCTTCTGCTCCCACAGCAGAAGAGCCAGGATTGAAAGCTTGTGCTGGACCTGTTCAGCACACAATCACCTTTACATTGGTGCATCCATCGTTGCTTTCACTGCTCCCTTTCATACAGGAAAAGCATTTGAATGGAATCAGTTCAGAGCCTGCTCTCTGCTGGCAGCAACACAGTCAGCACAGAATGAACAGTGGCATCTGCTCCCACAGCAGAAGAACCAGCAGGGAAAGCTAGTGCTGGGCCTCTTCAGCACACAGGCTGCTTTGCAACGGTGTCACCATCATTGCAGTCTCTCCTCGGTTTCATACCTAAAAGTCCATTTGAATCCAAATTCTCAGCTGGTCTCTCTCAGCTGCAGGCAGCACAGTGAGTACAGCACGAACGTTTGGCTTCTGCTCCCACAGCAGAAGAGCCAGGATTGAAAGCTTGTGCTGGACCTGTTCAGCACACAATCACCTTTACATTGGTGCATCCATCGTTGCTTTCACTGCTCCCTTTCATACAGGAAAAGCATTTGAATGGAATCAGTTCAGAGCCTGCTCTCTGCTGGCAGCAACACAGTCAGCACAGAATGAACAGTGGCATCTGCTCCCACAGCAGAAGAACCAGCAGGGAAAGCTAGTGCTGGGCCTCTTCAGCACACAGGCTGCTTTGCAACGGTGTCACCATCATTGCAGTCTCTCCTCGGTTTCATACCTAAAAGTCCATTTGAATCCAAATTCTCAGCTGGTCTCTCTCAGCTGCAGGCAGCACAGTGAGTACAGCACGAACGTTTGGCTTCTGCTCCCACAGCAGAAGAGCCAGGATTGAAAGCTTGTGCTGGACCTGTTCAGCACACAATCACCTTTACATTGGTGCATCCATCGTTGCTTTCACTGCTCCCTTTCATACAGGAAAAGCATTTGAATGGAATCAGTTCAGAGCCTGCTCTCTGCTGCGCAGCAACACAGTCAGCACAGAATGAACAGTGGCATCTGCTCCCACAGCAGAAGAACCAGCAGGGAAAGCTAGTGCTGGGCCTCTTCAGCACACAGGCTGCTTTGCAACGGTGTCACCATCATTGCAGTCTCTCCTCGGTTTCATACCTAAAAGTCCATTTGAATCCAAATTCTCAGCTGGTCGCTTTCAGCTGCCCAGCAGCACAGTGAGTACAGCAGGAACGTTTGGCTTCTGCTCCCCCAGCAGAAGAGCCAGGATTGAAAGCTTGTGCTGGACCCGTTCAGC
>NW_026912833.1:0-19064 GCF_034315485.1 Pezoporus occidentalis | reverse complement strand
CCCTCCCATTGGCTCATCCCTTTGCCCTCACCCAATCCCCTTCCTCCCTTAACCCCTCCCTTCCCCTCCCATTGGCCCATCCCTTCCGCTTTCCTCCAATCGTGTTCCTCCTCCCTTAACCCCACCCTCCCCTTTTCCCTCACCCAATCCCCTCTCTCCCTTTTGGCCCCTCCCTCCCCGCGCAGTCCCCTCCCCTCGCTCGCTTTCCGGCAGCGTCGCGCCGCCGCCAAGTCGGAGCCGCTCTGCCGCTGCTCGCCCGCTTAGCCCCGCCTTTCCCCCCTTCCCTCAGCCAATCCCCTCCCTCCCTCACCCCTCCGCTCCGCTCCCATTGGCCCCTCCCTCCCGTCGCTCGCTTTCCGGCAGTGTCGCGCCGCCGCCATGGCGGAGCCGCTGGCCTGGTGCGTGTCGGCTCTGCGGGGCTCGGCGGGGCCGCGGCTCCGTCGGGCTCTGAGCGCGCTCCGGTCCCGGCACTCGCGGGGTCCCGGCGGCGCCGCCCGCATCCGGGAGCGGGGCGGGGTCGGGGCCCTCGTGGCGCTGCTGCGGGGCCCGGGCCCGGGCCCGGTGCTGGGAGCGGAGCTGGAGCTGGCGCTGAGCGTGCTCGGGAACCTCTGCACGGAGCGGGGCTGCAGGAGGCAGGCGAGGGACATGGGCGCGCACAGAGAGCTCGGTGAGGGGCGGGGAGCGGCGGGGGAATGGGGGGAAAATAGAGGGGGAATGGGGGTAAGAATGGAGGGGAAATGGGGGTAAGAATGGGGTAAAACCGGAGGTAAAAATGGGGGTAAGAATGGGGGGGGAATGGGGTAAGAATGGGGGTGAAATGGGGGTAAGAATGGGGTAAAAGCGTGGGTAAAATAAGGGGGGGAATGGGGGTAAGAATGGGGTAAAATAAGGGGGGAATGGGGATAGGAATGGGGGTAAAATGGGGAAGTGGGGGGAATGGGGAATGCGAGAAGGGGACGGGAATGGGGGGAAATTTGGTAAAAATGCGAGGGAAATAGGGCGAATGAGGGGGGAAATGAGAGGAAATTGCGAGAAATGGGGTTAAAACGGGGGGAATGAGGTAAAAATGGGGTTAAAATGGGGAAATGAGGGGGAAATGGGGTTAAAGGAGGGAAGGAGGGAAAGGAGGGTGGAAATGGGGTAAAATAGGGGAAGAAATGGGGGGGGATGGACTTAAATGGGGAAATTGGGTAAACCAAGTGGGGAAATGGGGTTAAAATGGTAAAATGGGGTAAAATGTGGGGGAAATAGGATAAAATTGGCTTAAAATGGGTTAAAGTGGCGTGAAATGGAGTTAAAATGGGGGGCAATGGGGTAAAATGACCTCATAGACCCCCATTACCCCAGTGATCCCATTGACCCCCATTACCCCAGTGATACCATTGACCCCCATTACCCCAGTGATCCCGTTGACCCCCATTACCCCAGTGATCCTATTGACCCCCATTAACCCAGTGATACCATTGACCCCCATTACCCCATTGATCCTATTGACACCCATTACCCCATTGATCCTATTGACCCCCATTACCCCATTGATCCCATTGACACCCATTACCCCATTGATCCTATGATCCCATTGACACCCATTACCCCATTGATCCTATTGACCCCCATTACCCCACTGATCCCATTGCCCCCCCCCCCAGTGTCGCTCCTCTCCCTGCCCGGCCCCGAGTGCGTCCTCTCCCGCGTGGTTCGGACCCTGGCAAACCTGGCCCTGGAGCCTGAGGGCGCCCGCGACATCCTCGAGGCTGGTGAGGGCCATGGGGTGGTCTGTGGGGCGCTATGGGGGGTCTGTGGGGGGTTATGGGGGTCTGTGGGGTTTCTATAGGGGTCTGGGGGGTTCTACTGGGTGTCTATGGGGGTGCAGGCAGGGGTTTGCTGCGCGGCCTGCAGGGGGCGGGGTCAGCCGAGGACACGCCCACCCCTCTCTGGGCTAATGGGGTCCTGTGGGGGGCTATGGGGTATTCATAGGGGTTTGTTTGGTGCCCATAGGGACCCGTTTGGTACGCATAGGACTCCCATTGTTTTCCGTAGGGTTCCCTTTGGTATCCATAGGGCTCCCATTGCTCTCCATAGGGCTGCCATTGCTCCCCATAGGGGCTCCCATTGCTCCCCATAGGGGCTCCCAATGCTCTCCATAGAGCTGCCATTGCTCCCCATAGGGGCTCCCATTGCTCTCCATAGGGCTGCCATAACTCCCCATAGGGGCTCCCATTGCTCCCCATAGGGCTTCCACTGCTCCCCACAGGGCTCCCATTGCTCTCCATAGGGGCTTCTATTGCTCTCCATAGGGGCTCCCACTGCTCCCCATAGGGCTCCCACTGCTCCCCATAGGGCTCCCACTGCTCCCCATAGGGCTCCCATTGCTCCCCATAGGGTTCCTATTGCTATCCATAGGGGCTTCTATTGCTCTCCATAGGGGCTCCCACTGCTCCCCATAGGGGCTCCCACTGCTCCCCATAGGGCTCCCATTGCTCCCCATAGGGTTCCTATTGCTCCCCATAGGGCTCCCACTGCTCCCCATAGGGCTCCCACTGCTCCCCATAGGGCTCCTATTGCTCTCCATAGGGGCTCCCATTGCTCTCCATAGGGCTCCCATTGCTCTCCATAGGGGCTTCTATTGCTCCCCATAGGGCTCCTATTGCTCCCCATAGGGGCTCCCACTGCTCCCCATAGGGCTCCCACTGCTCCCCATAGGGGCTCCCACTGCTCCCCATAGGGCTCCCACTGCTCCCCATAGGGGCTTCTATTGCTCTCCATAGGGCTGCCACTGCTCCCCATAGGGGCTCCCACTGCTCCCCATAGGGGCTTCTGTTGCTCCCCATAGGGGCTCCCACTGCTCCCCCCCCCCCATTCCCCACAGGTGCCGCCCCCCTCCTGGTCTCCCTGTGCCTCTCCTGCGGCTCGGCCTCGTGCCTGCACGGCGCCGCTCGCGCCCTGCGCATCCTGGGCTCGGCTCCGTGCCACCGGCGCTCGCTGGCCTCCTGCGGCGCGGTGGCGGCTCTGGCCTCGCGCCTGGCGGCGCTGCCCGCGTCCCACCCCGCTGCCCCGTCGCTGGCCCGCGCCCTGCGCGCGCTCACGCAGCCGCCCTGCGCCGCGCTGCCGGACCTGCTCCCGGCGCTGCCGGCGCTGGCGGCCCTGGCGGCGCAGCCCAAGGCGGAGCTGCGGTGCCCGGCGCTGGGCGCCATCGCCAACGCCTGCGCCCTGGGCACCCTGCGCCCGGCGCTGGGGGCGGCCGGCGCCGTGGAGCCGGTGCTGGAGGAGCTGCGCCGGAGCCGGGAGCTTCCCGACGGAGCCGGCGCCCTCCGCGCCCTCTGCCTCCTGTGCCGGGAGGCCGTGAACCGCGTCCGCATCCGCGCCGGCGGCGGCCTGGAGCTGCTGCTGCGGGGCCTGGAGCGGCCCCAGGGCGAGGCGAGCAGGGGCCGCATCCTGCTGGCGCTGGCGGCCTTCGCCTACGACCAGGAGGCGCTGGAGGCCCTGGAGGCGCTGGGAGCGGTGCCGGTGCTGGTGGAGCTGCTGCAGGGAATGGAGGAGCCGGGGGACGGCGAGGACGAGGACGACGAGGACGACGAGGAGGAGGAGGAAGCGGCCGCGTCCTGCGACCAGCCCAGGGATGTGACGGAGCAGAACAGGGCGGCCACCGGGAGCTTCCGGGGGCTGCGGTGAGGGATGGGATGGGATGGGGTTGGGAGGTGATGGAGATGGAATGGGGGTGGATGGAGGTGGTGGGGTGGGGTTGGGAGGTGATGGAGATGGAATGGGGATGGATGGAGGTGGTGGGGTGGGGTTGGGAGGTGATGGAGATGGAATGGGGGTGATGGGGTGGGATGGGATGGGGTTGGGAGGTGATGGAATGGGGATGGATGGAGGTAGAGTGGGGTTGGGATAGGGTTGGGATGGATGGGAGATGGTGGGATGGGGGTTCTCATTGTTCCTAATGGGCTCTTTAGGGTTCCTAATGATCCTTAACTGGTCCCTGATTGATCCCCAATGATGGCTAATGGATCCCTAACGGGTTCCCTATGGATCCCTAAAGGGTTATAATGGATCCCTAATGGTCGTTAGTGATCCCTAATGGGTTTCTAATGAGTTCCTAATGGTTCGTTATGGATCTCTAATGGTCATTAGTGGTCCCTAATGTGTTTTTATGGGTCTCTAGTGCTCCCTAGTTGATCCCTAACGGTCCCTAACGGGTCCTAAGGCATTCCTGATGGATCTCTAATGGTCCCTAATTGATTCCTGTTGGCTCCCTATCGGATCCCTAATGATCCGTAAGGATCCCTAACACGTCCCTATCAGATCCCAATGGACGCGTAATGGTCTGTAACGGATCCCTATTGATCCTTGTTGCCTCCGCATTGGATCTCTAATGGATCGCTGATGATCCCTAATGGGTCCTAATGCATCACGAATGGATCCCTAACGGATCCCAAAGGCTCGCTAATGGATCCCAGCTGATCCCTAACGGTTCTCGTATGGATCCCAGCTGATCCCAAATTGATCCCTGACGGATCCCCACTGATCCCAATGGATCCCAGCTGATGCCAAGTGGATCCCAATTGATCACTGGCTGATCCCGAATGGATCCCAATTGGTCCCTGGCGGATCCCAAGTGGATCTCCACTGATCCCAATGGATCCCAGCTGATCCCTGATAGATCCCACTGGATCCCGGCTGATCCCTGATAGATTCCACTGGATCCCAGCTGATCCCTGATGGATCCCAATTGATCACTGGCTGATCCCGAGTGGATCCCAATTGATCCATTACGGATCCCAAGTGGATCCCCACTGGATCCCAGCTGATCCCTGGTGGATCCCAGTGGATCCCTAATGGGTCCCATTGGCTCCCATTGGCTCCCTAACGCCTCCCACCTCTCTCTTCCTCCCGCAGGTCCTGGCTGCTCTCGGAATCCCTCTCGCCGCCTCCCTCCCCTCCCCCGCCTCCCTCCTGCTCGCCCCCTCCCCATTACCCGCCCCTCCCCCCTCTGGCCCTGCCGCAGGGGGCGGGGCCGTGGCGCTGGGGGCGTGGCCGTCGGGGCCCGATCCTGCTGCTGCTGTCGCGGCTGGGGCTGCGCGCGGAGCCGAGCCCGGCGCTGCTGGAGCCCGCGGTGCTGGGGGGGCTCCTGCGGGCCCTGGGGGGCGGGGCCAGGGGCGGGGCGGCCACGCCCCTTTCCCCGGTGCTGGCGCGGCTCCTGCAGCGCGTCCTGGGCCACGCCCCCTTCCTGGGCGCGCTCGTGCGCGGGTTCGTCCCCTCCCTGCTGCGGAGCCGGCTCGTGCTGGGGGGGGAGGGGAGAGCCCGCAGGGAGCTCGGTGAGGGCATGGGGGGGGCGTCTGTGGGGGGGGGATGTGGGGGTCATGGGGGGGGATATGGGGGGGATATGGGGGGGATATGGGGGGGATATGGGGGTCTATGGGGGGGATATGGGGGTCTATGGGGGGATATGGGGGTCTATGGGGGGGATATGGGGGGGATATGGGGGTCTATGGGGGGATATGGGGGTCTATGGGGGGGATATGGGGTTCCTATGGGGGGGATATAGGGGTCTATGGGGGGATATGGGGGGGCTATGGGGGTCTATGGGGGAGATATGGGGGTCTATGGGGGGATATGGGGGTATGGGGGGATATGGGGTGGTCTATAGGGGAGATATAGGGCAGTACATAGGGGTCTATAGGAGGGATATGGGGGGTTATAGGGAGGGATAAAGGGGTCTTTGGAGGGAGATAGGGGTGATATAAGGGGCTATAAGGGGATGGGGGGATATAGGGTATATGGGGATATAAGGGGGGCTCTATGGGTGCTGTAGGGCTCTCGGGCTCTATGGGTGCTATGGGGCTGTATGGGTGCTGTAGGGCTCTATGGGCGCTATAGGGCGCTGTGGGGCTCTATGGGCGCTATAGGGCGCTGTGGGGCTCTATGGGCGCTGTGGGGCTCTATGGGTGCTATAGGGCGCTGTGGGGCTCTATGGGCGCTATAGGGCTCTGTGGGGCTCTATGGGTGCTATAGGGCTCTGTGGGGCTCTATGGGTGCTATGGGGCTGTATGGGCGCTATAGGGCTCTGTGGGGCTCTATGGGTGCTATAGGGCGCTGTGGGGCTCTCTCTGTCGCCCCCTGCAGGCGAGGCTCTGCTCCGCACCGTGGCTGCCGTGGCCGCGGCCCCGTTCGGCGTCGGGCTCCTGACGCACATGATGCGCTGCGGGAGCGCCCCCGCGCGGCTGGCGTGCGCCACTGCGCTGCCCCTCATTGCCGGGTGAGTACCGAGACCCATAGAGCCCCATTGATACCCCATAGATAACCCATAGAGCCTTATAGATACCCATTGATAGCACCTGGCGTGCGCCACTGCGCTGCCCCTCATTGCCGAGTGAGTACCGGGACCCATAGAGCCCCATTGATACCCCACAGAGCCCCATAGGTACCCCATAGAGCCCCATAGAGCCTTATAGATACCCATTGATAGCACCTGGCGTGCGCCACTGCGCTGCCCCTCATTGCCGAGTGAGTACCGAGACCCATAGAGCCCCATTGATACCCCATAGAGCCCCATAGGTACCCCATAGAGCCTTATAGATACCCATTGATAGCAGCTGGTGTGCGCCACTGCGCTGCCCCTCATTGCCGAGTGACCCCGGGACCCATAGAGCCCCATTGATACCCCACAGAGCCCCATAGGTACCCCATAGATACCCCATAGAGCCTTATAGATACCCATTGATAGCACCTGGCGTGCGCCACTGCGCTGCCCCTCATTGCCGAGTGAGTACCGAGACCCATAGAGCCCCATTGATACCCCATAGAGCCCCATAGGTACCCCATAGAGCCTTATAGATACCCATTGATAGCAGCTGGTGTGCGCCACTGCGCTGCCCCTCATTGCCGAGTGAGTACCGGGACCCATAGAGCCCCATTGATACCCCATAGAGCCTTATAGATACCCCATAGATACCCCATAGAGCCTTATAGATACCCATTGATAGCACCTGGCGTGCGCCACTGCGCTGCCCCTCATTGCCGAGTGAGTACCGGGACCCATAGAGCCCCATTGATACCCCATAGAGCCCCATAGAGCCTTATAGATACCCATTGATAGCACCTGGCGTGCGCCACTGCGCTGCCCCTCATTGCCGAGTGAGTACCGGGACCCATAGAGCCCCATTGATACCCCATAGAGCCCCATAGATACCCTATAGAGCCCCATAGATAACCCATAGAGCCTTATAGATACCCATTGATAGCAGCTGGTGTGCGCCACTGCGCTGCCCCTCATTGCCGAGTGAGTACCGAGACCCATAGAGCCCCATTGATACCCCACAGAGCCCCATAGATACCCCATAGAGCCCCATAGGTACCCCATAGAGCCTTATAGATACCCATTGATAGCAGCTGGCGTGCGCCACTGCGCTGCCCCTCATTGCCGAGTGAGTACCGAGACCCATAGAGCCCCATTGATACCCCATAGAGCCCCATAGGTACCCCATAGAGCCCCATAGGTACTCCATAGATGCCCCATAGAGCCTTATAGATACCCATTGATAGCAGCTGGTGTGCACCACTGCGCTGCCCCTCATTGCCGAGTGAGTACCGAGACCCATAGAGCCCCATAGGTACCCCATAGAGCCCCATAGGTACTCCATAGAGCCTTATAGATACCCATTGATGCCAGCTGGCGTGCGCCACTGCGCTGCCCCTCATTGCCGAGTGAGTACCGAGACCCATAGATACCCCACAGATACCCCATAGATACCCCATAGAGCCTTGTAGATATCCACTGATGCCAGCTGGCTGTGCCACTGCGCTGCCCCTCATTGCCAAGTGAGTACCGAGACCCATAGAGACCTATAGAGACCCACAGATACCCCATAGAGCCTTATAGATACCCATTGATGCCAGCTGGCGTGTGCCACTGTGCTGCCCCTCACTGCTGAGTGAGTACCAAGCCCCATAGACACCCCACAGATACCCCATAGAGCCTTATAGATACCCACTGATAGCGGCTGGCGTGCGCCGCTTCGCTGCCCTTCATTGCCAGGTGAGTATGGACACCTATAGAGCCCCATAGACACCCCATAGGGCCCTATAGATATCTATAGACGACACCCCATAGACCCCCATTACCCCCCCCCAGCTGCCTCCCCGCTCCCCTTAGCGTGTCCTTAGCATGACGTTGGCGTGTCCTTGGCGTGTGCAGGCCCTCGTCCCCGGCCCACGAGCTGCTGTGGGGCGGGGGGGGCGTGGCCCTGCTGCTCTCGGCCGTGGCCCAGGGCCCCGGCTCCCCCTACGAGCCCCCCCCCGGCTTCCTCCTGTACGCGGCCGACGCCATCGCCCTCCTGCGGGCACACGCCAAGGACACGCTGCAACACGCTATGGACACGGCAATGGATCCGATGGACACGGCAATGGATCCTATGGACACACCGGAACATGATAAGGACACGGCAGAGCACGCTAAGGACACGGCAATGCATCCTGTGAACACGCCAGGACACGCTAAGGACACGCTAGGACACACTAAGGACACGGCGATGGATCCTAGGGACACGGCAGCGGAGGATGCTCTGGAGCAAGGCAGCAAGGATGAGGTATGGGGCTGGGGGGTAGAGAGACCTATGGGTACCCTGTAGGCACCCTATGGATACCCTATAGGTATCAGTACCATAAAGGTGCCCGTAAACCCCTATAGACACCCACAGGCACCCCATAGACCCCACTGACCCCCACACCTCTCTCCCCCACAGGTCTCCGCTGGGCCCAGCCCCATGGAGCCGTGGGGCTTCGGGAGCCGCCTCCCCCCGCTCCTGTCCCCTCTGCCGCACGGCGGCGCGGGGGGGGCCCAGAGCCCCAGTGGGGATGGGGGGGGCTCCAGTGCCCCTCCTGTCCCTGCCCACCCATTCCCGACCTCTCCCATCCCATCTCCATTGGGTCCCAATGCATCGCCCAGCCTCTTCCCAAGCTCCATCCCATCTCCCGCCTCTTCCAACGCATCCCCATTGGGTGCCAGTCCATCCCCATTGGGTCCCAGTGGATCTCCATTGGGTTCCAATGCATTTCCCACCCCATTCCCAACCTCCAGCCCATCTCCATTGAGTTCCAATGCATCTCCCACCTCTTCTAGTGCATCCCCATTAGGTTCCAATGCGTCCCTGTTGGGTTCCAGTGCGTCCCTATTGGCTCCCAATGGGTTTCCATTGGCTCCCAATGCATCCCTATTGGCTCCCGATGGGTCTCCATTGGCTCCCAATGCATCCCTATTGGCTCCCGATGGGACTCCATTGACTTGCAACCCTTCTCCATTGACTCCCAATGCATCCCCGTTGGCTCCCAATGCATCCCTATTGGCTCCCAATGGGTCTGCATTGGCTCCCAACGCATCCCTATTGGCTCCCAGTGCCTCCCCGTTGGCTCCCGATGGGTCTGCATTGGCTCCCAATGCATCCCTATTGGCTCCCAATGGGTCTCCATTGGCTCCCAATGCATCCCCATTGCCTCCCAACCCATTCCCATTGGCTACTAACCCATCTCCATTGGTTCCCAATGCATCCCTATTGGCTGCCCACCCATCCCCGTTGACTCCCAATGCCTCCCCGTTGGCTCCCAATGCATCCCTATTGGCTCCCGATGGGTTTCCATTGGCTCCCAACGCATCCCTATTGGATCCCAATGCATCCCCGTTGGCTCCCGATGGGTTTCCATTGGCTCCCAACGCATCCCTGTTGGCTCCCAGTGCCTCCCCGTTGGCTCCCGATGGGTTTCCATTGGCTCCCAATGCATCCCTATTGGCTCCCAATGGGTCTGCATTGGCTCCCAACGCATCCCTGTTGGCTCCCAGTGCCTCCCCGTTGGCTCCCGATGGGTCTCCATTGGCTCCCAATGCATCCCTATTGGCTCCCAATGGGTCTGCATTGGCTCCCAACGCATCCCTATTGGCTCCCAATGCATCCCCGTTGGCTCCCAATGCATCCTTATTGGCTCCCGATGGGTCTGCATTGGCTCCCAATGCATCCCTATTGGCTCCCAATGGGTCTGCATTGGCTCCCAACGCACCCCTGTTGGCTCCCAGTGCCTCCCCGTTGGCTCCCAATGGGTCTGCATTGGCTCCCAGTGCCTCCCCGTTGGCTCCCGATGGGTCTGCATTGCCTCCCAGTGCCTCCCCATTGCCTCCCAACCGCTCCCTATTACCTCCCGCGGCCTCGCCTCTGGCTCCGCCGCAGCCTCCGCTCCGCCGCCCCGCTGCCCCGTGCCCGTACTCCCTGTCCCCGCACGACCTGGCGGTGCTGCCGTCGGGCCGCCCGCCGCGCTCCCGCCCGCTGCCCGCGTCTCGCTCGGCGCTCTCGGCCTCGTCGCCGGTGCTGGGCGCCATGCTGGGGGGCCGCTTCTCGGAGGGCCGCCGGGCTTGGGTGTCTCTGGGCTGCGCCCCCGCGGCGCCGCTGCTGCTGCTGCTGCACTTCCTGCACGGCTGCCGCCGCCGCTCCTGCCCGCTCTGGGCCTCGCCGCTCGCCCCCGGCGTGGCGGGAGCCGCGTTGGCGCTGGCGCGCCGGTTCCTGCTGCGGGAGCAGCGCCCCCTGGAGGCGGCGGTGGCGGCGGGGGTGCGCGCGGCGCCGGGCGCGCTGTGGGCGCTGGCGGAGCGCTGGGGGTCGGCGGCGCTGGCGCGGCGGGCGGCGCGCGCGCTCCTGCAGGGGGCGCCCCAGCGCGTGGCGCGCCGGCTCGGGGCGGCGGCGGCGCGCGCGCGGAGCCCGCGGCTCCTGGCGCAGGCGCTCATGGGAGCCATCGACCCGCGGCGGGGGGGCGGGGGGGAGGAGGGGCTGGAGATGGGGGCGGGGTGGGGGGGGGACCCCCTGGTGCTGAGGGGGGCAGGGGAGGGGGACGGGGACCTGGAGGAGGGGTTCGGGGTGGGGGAGGGCGGGGAGGAGGAGGACGAGGAGGAGGAGGAGGGGGAGGGGGAGGGGGAGGAGGGGGGCGGCTATGGGGGGCCCTACACGGAGCTGTGGGAGCGCCTCGCGGGGAACCACGCGGAGCTCCAGGACCCGCAATGGGACCCAAGCCAGACCCACGGGGACCCACAGAGAGAGACCCACAGAGAGACCCATAGGGACCCACAGAGAGAGACCCACAGGGACCCACAGAGAGAGACCCACAGGGACCCACAGAGAGAGACCCACAGGGACCCACAGAGAGAGACCCACAGGGACCCACAGAGAGAGACCCATAGGGACCCACAGAGAGAGACCCACAGGGACCCACAGAGAGAGCCCCACAGGGACCCACAGAGAGAGCCACAGAGGGACCTAAGAGAGACCCATAGGGACCCACAGAGAGAGCCACAGAGGGACCCACAGAGGGAAATAAGGGACACCCATAGGGAGCCACAGAGGGACCCACAAAGGGACCTAAGGGACACCCATAGGGACCTCAGGGAGCCCTATGGGGACCTAAGGGAGCCCCAGAGGGACCTAAGGGAGACCCAGAGGGACCCACAGAGAGAGCCACAGAGGGACCTAAGGGAGCCCCATAGGGAACCCCATTGGGACCCCCATAAGGACCTAAGTGAACCCCATAGGGACCCACATAGGGACCTAAGTGAACCCCATAGGGACCCGCATAGGGACCTAAGTGAGCCCCATAGGGATCTACGCAAGCCCCATAGGGACCCACATAGGGAACCCCATAGGGACACCCATAGGGACCTAAGCGAGCCACATAGGGACCCACATAGGGACCTAAGGGAACCCTATAAGGACCTCAGAGAGCTACAGGAGCACCACAGGGACCTAAAGGAACCCCATAGGGACCCACATAGGGAACCCCATGCGGACTTAAGCAACTGCTATAGGGACCCCCATAAGGACCTAAGGGAGCCCTGTGAGGACCTCGAAGAGCTACAGGAGCCCCATAGGGACCTAGGGGACCCCCCTCAGGACCCACATAAAGACCTAATGGACCCCCATAGAGACCCCCCTAAGGACCTCGAAGAGCCACAGGAGCCCCATAGGGACCCCCATAAGGGCCTAATGGACCTGGGCCATGACTTGGGGGTCCCCTATGGGGCCTCCACCTCCGAAGGACTGCTCTGAATGTGGGGAATGGGACCTATGGATGGGATGGAACCTATGGATGGGGACCTATGGATGAGACCTATGGATGGGATGAGACCTATGGATGGGATGGAACCTATGGATGGGATGAGACCTATGGATGGGACCTATGGATGGGGACCTATGGATGGGATGGAACCTATGGATGGAACCTATGGATGGGATGAGACCTATGGATGAGACCTATGGATGGGGACCTACGGATGAGACCTATGGATGTGACCTATGGATGTAACCTATGGATGGGATGGAACCTATGGATGGGGACCTATGGATGGAACCTATGGATGGGATGAGACCTATGGATGGGGACCCTTCCCATGGGGGTCAATGGAGGCCCCATTGATGGGGACAGAGAAGCTGAAGGAGCTCGGAGCCCCCTTGGGGGGCCCATAAGGATCTATAGGCCCCCCCCATAAAGCCCATTGAGGCCCCCCCATGGTGGTGGTGGGGGGGTCACCCGGTTTTGGGTTCATTTCCTGGGGTTTTGGAGCCGCCGTTGGAGCGCTGGGATCCCAATAAAGGAGGTGCAAAACGGCCCCGGTGTTCCCGGCCTTGGGCCCCACTGATTCCATGGGGCAGGGATCCCTTCCACCCCCCCCATTCCCAACCACTTCCGGCCTCTTCCCGCCCTTTTCCTGGCCGGATCCCAACATTCCGGACACAGCCATATAAGGGCATGGAGGGGCCCTGCGTGTGATGACGTCATCAAGGGGGGGGTGGAAAGAAGGGGGGGGGGGGGAAGGGCTCCGGCCATGGAGGACCTGGGTAGGACCCATAGGGATGGGGCTGTGGGACCCATAGGGAATGGATCCATAGGGATGGGGCTGTGGGACCCATAGGGAATGGATCCATAGGGATGGGGCTGTGGGACCCATAGGGAACCCAATGGGGCTGTGGGACCCATAGGGAATGGATCCATAGGGATGGGGCTGTGGGACCCATAGGGAATGGATCCACAGGGATGGGGCTGTGGGACCCATAATGGGAATGGAATGGACCCATAGGGATGGGGCTGTGGGACCCATAGGGAATGGACCATAGGGATGGGGCTGTGGGACCCATAGGGAATGGATCCATAGGGATGGGGCTGTGGGACCCATAGGGAATGGATCCATAGGGATGGGGCTCTGGGACCCATAGGGAGGGGCTCTGGGACCCATAGGGAATGGACCCATAGGGATGGGGCTGTGGGACCCATAGGGAATGGATCCATCGGGATGGGGCTGTGGGACCCATAGGGAATGGATCCACAGGGATGGGGCTGTGGGACCCATAGGGAATGGATCCATAGGGATGGGGCTGTGGGACCCATAGGGAATGGATCCATAGGGATGGGGCTGTGGGACCCATAGGGAATGGATCCATAGGGATGGGGCTGTGGGACCCATAGGGAATGGATCCATCGGGATGGGGCTGTGGGACCCATAGGGAATGGATCCACAGGGATGGGGCTGTGGGACCCATAGGGAATGGACCCATAGGGATGGGGCTGTGGGACCCATAGGGAATGGATCCATAGGGATGGGGCTGTGGGACCCATAGGGAATGGATCCATAGGGATGGGGCTGTGGGACCCATAGGGAATGGATCCATAGGGATGGGGCTGTGGGACCCATAGGGAATGGATCCGTAGGGATGGGGCTGTGGGACCCATAGGGAATGGACCCATAGGGATGGGGCTGTGGGACCCATAGGGAATGGATCCATAGGGATGGGGCTGAGGGACCCATAGGGAATGGATCCACAGGGATGGGGCTGTGGGACCCATAGGGAATGGGATAGGGGGTGGACCCATAGGGATGGATCTATGGGTACTGCCCCAGATGCCCTCTTGGCCGACCTGGAGACAACAGCATCGAACCTGAGCCTGGAGCCCGCTCCACGTGGAAAGGTGGGAATGGGAATGGAATATGGAATATATGATGTGGGGTGTGGGGTAGGGGATGTGGGATACGGGGTATATGGGGTATGGGATGTGGGGTATGGGATGTGGGATGTAGAATATGGGGTATATGGGGTATGTGGGATATGGGGTATATGGGATATGGGGTGTGGGATATGGGATGTGGGGTGTGGGATGTGGGATACGGGGTATATGGGCTATGGGATATAGGGTATGGGATATGGGGTATATGGAGTATGGGATATGGGGTATATGGAGTATGGGATATGGGGACCCCCTTATGTCCCATTAACCCTCTATGTGCTGGTGTCCAGGTGCCTGGAGGTGACACAGAGCAGCTCTACAGGTATGGGGGCAATGGGGACCAATGGGAGGCAATGGGGACCAATGGGAATCAATATGGATCAATGGGAATCAATGGGGATCAATGGGGATCAATGGGAGGCAATGGGAGTCAATGGGGACCAATGGGAATGAATATGGAACAATGGGAGTCAATGGGGATCAATGGGAATCAATGGGGATCAATGGGAATCAATGGGGACCAATGGGGATCAATGGGGATCAATGGGAGTCAATGGGGACCAATGGGAATCAATATGGATCAATGGGAATCAATGGGGATCAATGGGAGGCAATGGGAGTCAATGGGGACCAATGGGAATGAATATGGAACAATGGGAGTCAATGGGGATCAATGGGAATCAATGGGGATCAATGGGAATCAATGGGGACCAATGGGAGTCAATGGGGATCAATGGGAATCAATATGGATCAATGGGAATCAATGGGAATCAATTGGGACCAATGGGAGTCAATGGGTCATGGGCGCCACCATTGCGGTTGGGGGGGGGGGGCTCATGCTGGGCTGTTCCAATCCCCCCCCCCCCCCCCCCCCAGCACAGTGCAGAAGCCGCGGCCGCCCCCCCCCGGCCTTGGGGAGCTCGATCGGCTCCTGCGGGACCTGAACGCGACCCACAGCTGCATCGCAGGTACCAAAATACCCCAAAATCACCCCAAAACCGCCCCAAAACACACCAAAATCACCCCAAAACACCCCAAAATCACCCCAAAACACACCAAAACCGCCCCAAAACACACCAAAATCACCCCAAAACACCCCAAAACACCCTGAAATCACCACAAAACCGCCCCAAAATCACCCCAAAACACACCAAAACCGCCCCAAAATCACACCAAAACCGCCCCAAAATCACCCCAAAACACACCAAAACCGCACCAAAATCACCCCAAAACACACCAAAATCAGCCAAATCACCCCAAAATCACCCCAAAACCGCCCCAAAACACACCAAAACCGCCCCAAAATCACCCCAAAACACCCCAAAATCACCCCAAAACACCCCAAAATCACCCCAAGACACCCCAAAACCGCCCCAAAACACCCCAAAACCGCCCCCAAATCACCCCAAAACACCCCAAAATCACCCCAAAACACACCAAAACCGCACCAAAATCACCCCAAAACACCTCAAAACCGCCCCAAAACACCCCAAAATCACCCCAAAACACCCCAAAATCACCCCAAAACACCCCAAAACCGCCCCAAAACCGCCCCAAAACACCCCAAAGCCACCCCAAAACACCCCAAAATCACACCAAAACACCCAAAATCAGCCCAAAACACCCCAAATCACCCTGAAATCACCCCAAAACCGCCCCAAAACACCCCAAAATCACCCCAAAATCACCCCAAAATCACCCCAAAACACCCCAAAACAGCCCCAAATCACCCCAAAATCACCCCAAAACACCCCAAAACACCCCAAAATCACCCCAAAACACCCCAAAACCGCCCCCAAAACACCCCAAAGCTGCCCCAAAACACACCAAAATCACACCAAAACACCCAAAACCGCCCCAAAACACCCCAAAACACACCAAAACCGCCCCAAAACACACCAAAATCACCCCAAAACACACCAAAACACACACCAAAACCGCCCCAAAATCACCCCAAAACACACCAAAACCGCACCAAAATCACCCCAAAACACACCAAAATCAGCCAAATCACCCCAAAATCACCCCAAAACCGCCCCAAAACACACCAAAACCGCCCCAAAATCACCCAAAAACACCCCAAAATCACCCCAAAACACCCCAAAATCACCCCAAAACACCCCAAAACCGCCCCAAAACCGCCCCAAAACACCCCAAAATCACACCAAAACACCCAAAATCAGCCCAAAACACCCCAAATCACCCTGAAATCACCCCAGAACTGCCCCAAAAAAACGAAAATCAACCCAAAACACCCCAAAACACCCAAAATCAGCCCAAAACACCCCAAATCACCCTGAAATCACCCCAAAACCGCCCCAAAACACCCCAGAATCACCCCAAAATCACCCCAAAATCACCCCAAAACACACCAAAACCGCACCAAAATCACCCCAAAACACCCCAAAACACCCCAAAATAGCCCAAAATCACCCCAAAACACCCCAAAATACCCCCAAAACACCCCAAAACCGCCCCCAAAATCACACCAAAACACCCAAAATCAGCCCAAAACACCCCAAATCACCCTGAAATCACCCCAAAACTGCCCCCAAAAAACGAAAATCAACCCAAAACACCCAAAATCAGCCCAAAACACCCCAAATCACCCTGAAATCACCCCAAAACCGCCCCAAAACACCCCAGAATCACCCCAAATCCCCCGAAATCACCCAAAAAAACCCAAAATCAGCCCAAACCACCCCCAAGTCACAAAAAATCACCTCAAAGTCACCCGAACCCCCCCCAAGTCTCCCGAAATTCACCCCAAATCACCCACAAGTCACCTCAAAATCACCTCAAATCACCCAAAATCACCCCAAATCTCCCCAAATCTCCCCAAATCACCCCCAAGTCACCTCAAAATCACCTCAAATCACCCAAAATCACCCCAAATCTCCCCAAATTCACCCCAAATCACCCCCAAGTCACCTCAAAATCACCTCAAATCACCCCAAATCACCCCAAATCTCCCCAAATTCCCCCCAAGTCACCCCCAAAGCACACCAGAGCCCCCCAAACCTCTTTATTCACCCCAAACCCCCCCTTCAGATGAGCTCTTGGCCCAGTTGCCCCCCTCGAAGCCCCCCGAGGAGCTGAAGGCCCCATTGGACGCCGGTGAGGATGGAGCAGCCCCAGCTGGGTGAGCAGGACCCCAAACCCGGGGCTTTTCACCCCAAAATTGGGGATTTTTGACCCCAAAATGGGGGGGGGTTGACCCCAAAATGGGGATTTTTGACCCCAAAATGGGGTGTTTCATTACAGAACTTGCTCTATTCACCGAAATAGGGGTCTTTTCACCCCCAAATATGAGCCGTTTGACCCAAAAAAGGGGCATTTTGGCCCCAAAGAGGGGTTTTTTGACAAAAAAAGAGGGTTTTTTTGACAAAAAAAAGTGGATTTTGACCCAAAAATGGGGTGTTTTGTTGCAAAACTTGCACTTTACATCTAAAAATGGCTCTTTTCACCCCAAATATGACGGCTTCATCCCAAAAAAAGGGCTTTTTTGACCACAAAAAGGGGCATTTTGACCCCAAACTGGAGTGTTTTGACCCCAAACTGGAGTGTTTTGACCCCAAACTGGAGTTTTTTGACCCCAAACTGGAGGTTTTTGACCCCAAAATCGGGTTTTTTGACCCCAAACCGGGTGTCCCCCCCCTCAGGCCCGCGGCGCCCCCGGGCACCCCCTCTGCAGCCACGCAGGAGCTGGACGCGCTCATGGCCTCCCTGTCCCTCTTCCACCTCCAGCACCAGGTGAGGCCAAGGGGGGGCCCCACCGAGCCCCACGGGGCCCCTTCGGCCCCACAAGTGCTTGAACCCCCCCTCCCCCCACCCGTTTCCAGCGCCCCCCAAGTGTGGGGCAGGACCTGGACTCGCTGCTGCGGGTGCTGCAGAAGGACCTGGACAGGCAGGGGGTGCCCGTGGGGGGCAGGGGGCCCTGCGGGGGGTGCCTGAAGCCCATTGCTGGGAAGGTGAGGGGGGAATGGGGGGCAGTGGGGGGCAATGGGGGTCAGTGAGTGTTAATGGGGTCAATGGGTGCCAATGGGGGGTCAATGGGGTCAATGGGTGTCAAAGGGGTCAGTGGGGGGCAGTGGGTGTTAATGGGGTCAATGGGTGCCAATGGGGGGTCAATGGGGTCAACGGGTGTCAGTGGGGTCAATGGGGGTCAGTGGGTGTCAAAGGGGTCAGTGGGAATCAGTGGGTGTTAATGGGGTCAATGGGTGTCAAAGGGATCAGTGGGGTCAATGGGGATCAGTGGCGATCAATGGGGGTCAATGGCGTCAACGGGTGTCAGTGGGGTCAATGGGGGTCAGTGGGGTCAATAGGGATCAGTGGGGTCAATGGGGATCAATGGGGATCAGTGGGGTCAATGGGGTCAATGGGGATCAGTGGGGTCAATGGGGTCAATGGGGTCAATGGGGATCAGTGGGGTCAATGGGGGTCAATGGGGTCAATGGGGGTCAGTGGGGTCAATGGGGGTCAATGGGGGTCAATGGGGATCAATGGGGTCAATGGGGGTCAATGGGGTCAATGGGGGTCGATGAGGGTCGATGGGGGTCAATGGGGTCAATGGGGGTCAATGGGGATCAATGGGGTTGATGGGAGTCAATGGGGGTCAATGGGGGTCAATGGGGGTCAATGGGGGTCAATGGGGATCAATGGGGCATCAATGGGGGTCAATGGGGTCAATGGGGGTCAATGGGGGGGTCAATGGGGTCAATGGGGGTCAATGGGTTCAATGGGCTCAATGGGGGTCAGTGGGGTCAATGGGGATCAGTGGGGTCAATGGGGATCAGTGGGGTCAATGGGTTCAATGGGGTCAATGGGGGTCAGTGGGGTCAATGGGGGTCAATGGGTTCAATGGGGTCAATGGGGGTCAATGGGGGTCAATGGGGGTCAATGGGGGTCAATGGGAGCCAATGGGAGTCAATGGGGATCAATGGGGTCAATGGGGTCAATGGGAGCCAATGGGAGCCAAAGGAGGACGCCATTGGCTCCTCCCCCCCCCCCCATGACGCATCACCCATTGGCCCCGC
>NW_026912831.1:0-19330 GCF_034315485.1 Pezoporus occidentalis | reverse complement strand
ACACCCCACACACCCCCCATACCCCATACCCCACACCCCCCATACCCCACACCCCCCATACCCCACACCCCCTATACCCCACATACCCACACCCCCACACCCCACCCCGCACCCCACAGGTTCATGGTTGACTCGGGCCTGGTTGGCTGCTCCTGGGTGGAGGTGCCCGGGGGGCAGCTCCGGTTGCGGGGCGCCCCCCCCGCCGTGCCCCCCATGTCCCGGTGCCAGCTGGAGGCCGACGCCGCCTGGGGGGGGCTCCGGTGCCACCCCCCCGAGGGGCAGTGGCTGGGGCTGCCCCCACTGCGCATCCTCAGCGTGGACATCGAGTGCGAGGGGCGCAAGGGTGAGCGGGGGGCGAGGGGGGACGATGGGGGTGATGGGGGTGATGGGGTCTATGGGGGAATGGGGGTGATGGGGGGAATGGGGATAATGGGGAAGTGGGGGGGTAATGGGGGTGATGGGGGAATGGGGGTGATGGGGGAATAGGGGAATGGGGCAATGGGGTAATGGGGGGAATGGGGGGGAATGGGGGAATGGGGGTGATGGGGGAATGGGGGTGACGGGGGTGATGGGGTCAATGGGGGTGATGGGGGGAATGGGAATGGGGGTGATGGGGTCTATGGGGGTGATGGGGGCAATGGGGGGAATGGGGGTGATGGGGTCTATGGGGGTGATGGGGTCTATGGGGGGAATGGGGCAATGGGGTCTATGGGGGTGATGGGGTCTATGGGGGTAATGGGGGCGATGGGGGGAATGGGGGTGATGGGGTCAATGGGGTGATGGGAATGGGGTCTATGGGGGGAATGGGGGTGATGGGGGTGATGGGGTCTATGGGGGGCAATGGGGGGCAATGGGGGTGATGGGGGTGATGGGGGAATGGGGTGGGGGGCAATGGGGGCAATGGGGTAATGGGGGTGATGGGGGTGATGGGGGTGATGGGGGGCAATGGGGTAATGGGGGGATGGGGGGGATGGGGGTGATGGGGTGATGGGGGGAATGGGGGTGATAGGGGTAATGGGGAATGGGGGTGATGGGGGGGAATGGTGAAATGGGGGTGATGGGGGAATGGGGGTGATGGGGGGATGGGGAGAAATGGGGGGGATGGGGGCATGGGGTAATTGGGGTGATGGGGGAATGGGGATGATGGGGGAATGGGGGGGAATGGGGGTGATGGGGTCTATGGGGGAATGGGGGGCAATGGGGTCAATGGGGGTGATGGGGGGAATGGGGTCTATGGGGGGAATGGGGTCTATGGGGGTGATGGGGTCAATGGGGGTGATGGGGGTCAATGGGGTCTATGGGGGGAATGGGGGTGATGGGGTCAATGGGGGTGATGGGGTCAATGGGGGTGATGGGGGTGATGGGGGGAACGGGGGTGGGGGTCTATGGGGGAATGGGGGTGATGGGGTCTATGGGGGGAATGGGGGCCAATGGGGTGATGGCGTCTATGGGGGTGATGGGGTCAGTGGGGGGATTGGGGTCTATGGGGGTAATGGGCGTGATGGGGGGAATGGGGGGCAATGGGGACATGGAGGTACCATTGGGTGCCATTGGTTACCATTGGGTTGCTATTGGTTACCATTGATAACCACTGGTTACCATTGGGTTGTTATTGGTTACCATTGGTTACCATTGGGTTGCTATTGGTTACCATTGGTTACCATTGGGTTGCTATTGGTTACCATTGGGATGCTGTTGGCTACCATTGGGTACCATTGGGTGCCATTGAGTTCCATTGGGTGTTGTTGGGTGCCATTGGGTTCCATTGGGTGCCGTTGAGTGCTGTTGGGTTCCATTGGGTGCTGTTGGGTTCCATTGAGTTCCATTGGGTTCCATTGACTTCCATTGAGTTTCATTGAGTGCCGTTGGGTTCCATTGGGTGCCGTTGGGTTCCATTGAGTTCCATTGGGTTCCATTGACTTCCATTGAGTTCCATTGAGTGTTGTTGGTTGCCGTTGGGTTCCGTTGGGTACCATTGAGTTCCATTGGGTACCATTGGGTTCCATTGGGTGCCATTGAGTTCCATTGAGTTCCGTTGAGTGCCGTTGGGTTCCATTGGGTTCCGTTGGGTGCCGTTGGGTTCCATTGAGTTCCATTGAGTGCCGTTGGTTTCCATTGGGTGCCGTTGGGTGCCGTTGGGTTCCATTGGGTGCCGTTGGGTGCCGTTGGGTTCCATTGGGTGCCATTGGGTGCCGTTGGGTTCCATTGGGTGCCGTTGGGTTCCATTGGGTGCCGTTGGGTGCCGTTGGGTTCCATTGAGTGCCGTTGGGTGCCGTTGGGTGCCGTTGGGTTCCATTGAGTGCCGTTGGGTGCCGTTGGGTTTCATTGAGTGCCGTTGGGTGCTGTTGGGTTCCATTGGGTGCCGTTGGGTACCATTGAGTTCCATTGGGTTCCATTGAGTTCCATTGGGTGCCATTGAGTTCCATTGGGTGCCATTGAGTTCCATTGAGTTCCATTGGGTGCCGTTGGGTGCCGTTGGGTTCCATTGGGTGCCGTTGACTTCCATTGAGTTCCATTGGGTGCCGTTGGGTTCCGTTGGGTGCCGTTGGGTTCCATTGGGTGCCGTTGGGTGCCGTTGGCTGCCATTGGGTTCCATTGGGTTCCATTGACTTCCATTGAGTTCCATTGGGTGCCGTTGGGTGCCGTTGGGTTCCATTGGGTGCTGTTGGGTGCTGTTGGGTGCCGTTGGGTGCCGTTGGGTTCCATTGGGTTCCATTGGGTTCCATTGAGTTCCATTGAGTTCCATTGGGTGCCGTTGGGTGCCGTTGGGTTCCATTGGGTGCCGTTGGGTTCCATTGGGTGCCGTTGGGTTCCATTGGGTGCCGTTGGGTGCCGTTGGGTTCCATTGAGTTCCATTGGTCGCCGTTGGCCGCCCTTGGTGTCCCGCTGAGCCTTCCCTTTGGCAGGGATCTTCCCGGAGGCGGAGCAGGACGCGGTGATCCAGGTGGGGGTCGCGGTGCAGCGCCAGGGCGAGGCCGAGCCCTTCCTGCGCCTGGTGCTGGTGCTGGGCTCCTGCGCCCCCATCTCCGGCGCCGCCGTCATCAGCTTCCAGCGCGAGCGCGACCTCCTCCAGGTGGGGCAGAGAGCCCGTAGAGCCCCATAGAGCCCCATAGAGCCCATAGAGCCCCATAGAGCCCATAGAGCCCCATAGAGGCCATTGAGCCCCATTGAGCCCTATAGAGGCCATTGAGCCCCATAGAGCCCCATAGAGCCCATTGAGCCCCATTGAGCCCCATTGAGCCCCATAGAGCCCCATTGAGCCCATTGAGAACCATTGAGCCCCATAGAGCCCCATGGAGCCCATTGAGTCCCATTGAGCCCCATAGAGCCCCCTTGACCCCATTAGACCCCATTGACCCCACTGATCCCATTGACCCCATTGGTCCCATTGACCCTATTGACCCCATTGACCCCATTGATCCCATTGACCCCATTGACCCCACTGATCCCATTGATCCCATTGACTCCACCGATCCCATTGATCCCATTGACCCCATTGATCGCATTGACCCCATTGACCCCATTGATCGCATTGACCCCATTTACCCCATTGATCCCATTGACCCCATTGATCCCATTGACCCCATTGATCGCATTGACCCCATTGATCCCATTGACCCCATTGATCCCATTGACCCCATTGATCCCATTGACCCCATTTACCCCATTGACCCCACTGACCCCATTGACCCCACTGATCCCATTGACCCCATTGACCCCATTGATCCCATTGACCCCACTGACCCCATTGACCCCATTGATCCCATTGACCCCATTGATCGCATTGACCCCATTTACCCCATTGATCCCATTGACCCCATTGACCCCATTGACCGCATTGACCCCATTGATCCCATTGACCCCATTGACCCCATTGACCCCATTGATCCCATTGACCCCATTGACCCCATTGACCCCATTGACCCCATTGATCCCATTGACCCCATTGATCGCAGTCCTGGGCTGAGTTCGTGCGGATCGTGGACCCCGATATCATCACCGGTTACAACATCCAGAACTTCGACCTGCCCTACCTGCTGCAGCGCGCGAAGGTCCTCCAGGTGAGGGACCCATGGCCTGCCCCATAGCGACCCATAGCCTGCCCCATAGCGACCCATAGCCTGCCCCATAGCGACCCATAGCCTGCCCCGTGGAGACATACGGAAACCATGGAGAACCATAGTAACTGTAGCCTGCCCCTACTGACCCACAGAGACACGTAGTGATGCTGTTTGTCCTATAGTGACATTGAGACCCATAGTGACCTATGGCTTGTGCAATAGTGACCCATAGAGCCCCATAAATCCCATAGATCCCATAGAGTCTCATAGAACCCCATACAGCCCCATTGATCCCATAGAGCTCCATAGAGCCCATAGAGCGCCGTAGAGCCCATAGATCCCATAGAACCCCATAGATCCTATAGAGCCTCATAGAGCCCCATAGATCCCATAGAGTCCCATAGAGCCCCATAGAGCCCGTAGAGCCCCATAGCGCCCATAGCACCCCATAGCACCCATAGAGCCCCATAGAGCCCATTGAACCCCATTGAACCCCATCGCGCCCATAGTGCCCCATACCGCCCCATAAAATCTCATAGAGCCCCATAGCGCCCCATAGTGCCCCATAGTGCCTATAGAGCCCATAGAGCTCATGGAGCCCCATAGTGCTCATAGTGCCCCATAGAGCCCCATAGAGCCCATAGAGCCCCATAGACCCCATAGAGCCCCATAGAGCCCATAGAGCTCCATAGCGCCTATAGAGCCCCATAGCACCCCATAGATCCCATAGCACCCCATAGAGCCCCATAGATCCCATAGAGCTCCATAGCGCCCATAGAGCCCCATAGCACCCCATAGATCCCATAGCACCCCATAGAGCCCCATAGATCCCATAGATCCCATAGAGCCCATAGAGCCCCATAGCACCCCATAGATCCCATAGCACCCCATAGAGCCCCATAGATCCCATAGAGCTCCATAGCGCCCATAGAGGCCCATAGCACCCCATAGATCCCATAGCACCCCATAGAGCCCCATAGATCCCATAGATCCCATAGAGCCCATAGAGCCCCATAGCACCCCATAGTACCCCATAGAGCCCCATAGAGCCCCATAGAGCCCATAGAGCTCCATAGCGCCTATAGAGCCCCATAGCACCCCATAGATCCCATAGCACCCCATAGAGCCCCATAGATCCCATAGAGCTCCATAGCGCCCATAGAGCCCCATAGCACCCCATAGATCCCATAGCACCCCATAGAGCCCCATAGAGCCCCATAGATCCCATAGATCCCATAGAGCCCATAGAGCCCCATAGCACCCCATAGATCCCATAGCACCCCATAGAGCTCCATAGATCCCATAGAGCCCCATAGCGCCCATAGCGCCCCATAGCACCCCATAGATCCCATAGCACCCCATAGAGCCCCATAGAGCCCCATAGATCCCATAGATCCCATAGAGCCCATAGAGCCCCATAGCACCCCGTAGATCCCATAGCACCCCATAGAGCCCCATAGATCCCATAGAGCCCATAGAGCCCCATAGCACCCCATAGATCCCATAGAGCCCCACAGCGCCCCACAGCGCCCTCGCCCCCCAGGTGGAGTCGTTCCCGTTCCTGGGCCGCATCCGGGGCCGGCGCTCGGAGCTGCGCGAGGCCGCGTTCCAGTCCCGGCAGCTGGGGCGCAGGGAGGGCAGGGCCCTGAGCGCGCCCGGCAGGGTCGTCATGGACCTGCTGCAGGTGTGGGGCGGGATGTGGGGCGGGATGTGGGATGTGGGGCGGGATGTGGGGCTGGGATGTGGGATGTGGGGCGGGATGTGGGGCTGGGATGTGGGGCTGGGATGTGGGGCTGGGATGTGGGGCGGGATGTGGGGCTGGGATGTGGGGCAGGATGTGGGGCTGGGATGTGGGGCTGGGATGTGGGGCGGGATGTGGGGCTGGGATGTGGGGCTGGGATGTGGGGCTGGGATGTGGGGCGGGATGTGGGGCAGGATGTGGGGCTGGGATGTGGGGTGTATGGGGCGCAGGGAGGGCAGGGCCCTGAGCGCGCCCGGCAGGGTCGTCATGGACCTGCTGCAGGTGTGGGGCGCGATGTGGGGCTGGGATGTGGGATGTGGGGCTGGGATGTGGGGTGTATGGGGCGCAGGGAGGGCAGGGCCCTGAGCGCGCCCGGCAGGGTCGTCATGGACCTGCTGCAGGTGTGGGGCGCGATGTGGGGCTGGGATGTGGGGCGGGATGGGGGGCGCGATGTGGGATGTGGGGCAGGATGTGGGGCGGGATGTGGGGTGTATGGGGCGCAGGGAGGGCAGGGCCCTGAGCGCGCCCGGCAGGGTCGTCATGGACCTGCTGCAGGTGTGGGGCGCGATGTGGGGCTGGGATGTGGGATGTGGGGCTGGGATGTGGGGTGTATGGGGCGCAGGGAGGGCAGGGCCCTGAGCGCGCCCGGCAGGGTCGTCATGGACCTGCTGCAGGTGTGGGGCGGGATGGGGGGCTGGGATGTGGGGCGGGATGTGGGGCGGGATGTGGGGTGGGATGGGGGGTGGGATATGGGGGGTGGGATGTGGGGTGTGTGGGGGATGTGGGGGGATATGGGGGTGGGAGATGTGGGGCAGGATATGGGGTGTATGGGGGGTGGGGTATGGGGGCTGGGAATATAGGATATGGGGCATATGGGGAGTGGGGTATGGGGTGTATGGGGGGATATAGGATATGGGGTGTGGGATATGGGGGGTGGAGATATAGGATATGGGGTGTATGGGGCTGGGAGATGTGGGGCGGGATATGCGGTGTATGTGGGGTGGGGTGTGGGGTGTGGAGGGTGGGATATAGGATATGGGGTGTGGGTGTTAGGGGGTGCGGGGGGGGATGGGGGGGGGGATGGGATATGGGGTGTATGGGGGGTGGGGATATAGGATATGGGGGGGTGGGGTGGGGGGTGGTGTATGGGATATGGGGTACAGCGGGTTCCTATAGATCCCTATGGGTCCCAGTGGTTCCCTATGGGTCCCTGTGGTTCCCTATGGTTCCCTATGGGTCCCTGTGGGTCCCTATGGGTCCCTATGGGTCACTGTGGGTCCCTATGGGTCCCCGTGGGTCCCTCTGGGTCTCTATGGGTCCCTGTGGGTCCCTATGGGTCCCCGTGGGTCCCTATGGGTCTCTATGGGTCACTGTGGGTCCCTATGGGTCCCCGTGGTTCCCTATGGGTCTCTATGGGTCCCTGTGGGTCCCTATGGGTCCCCATGGGTCCCTGTGGGTCCCTATGGGTCCCTATGGGTCCCTATGGGTCCCCATGGGTCCCTATGGGTCTCCCTGATGGCCGTGGGTCGCTGTGGGGCCCGCAGGTGCTGCTCCGGGAGCACAAGCTGCGCTCGTACTCGCTCAACGCCGTCAGCTCCCACTTCCTGCAGGAGCAGAAGGAGGACGTGCCCCATAGCATCATCACCGACCTACATGTGAGCGCCCCATAGCCTGCCCCATAGCGTGCCCCATAGCGTGCCCCATAGCCTGCCCCATAGCCCTGCCCCACAGCCTGCCCCATAGCATCATCACCGACCTACATGTGAGCGCCCCATAGCCTGCCCCATAGCCTGCCCCATAGCCTGCCCCATAGCCCTGCCCCATAGCATCATCACCGACCTACATGTGAGCGCCCCATAGCCTGCCCCATAGCCTGCCCCATAGCATCATCACCGACCTACATGTGAGCGCCCCATAGCCTGCCCCATAGCCTGCCCCATAGCCCTGCCCCATAGCATCATCACCGACCTACATGTGAGCGCCCCATAGCGTGCCCCATAGCCTGCCCCATAGCCCTGCCCCACAGCCTGCCCCATAGCATCATCACCGACCTACATGTGAGCGCCCCATAGCCTGCCCCATAGCCTGCCCCATAGCCTGCCCCATAGCCCTGCCCCATAGCACTGCCCCATAGCCTGCCCCATAGCACTGCCCCATAGCCTGCCCCATAGCCTGCCCCATAGCATCATCACCGACCTACATGTGAGCGCCCCATAGCCTGCCCCATAGCCTGCCCCATAGCCCTGCCCCATAGCATCATCACCGACCTACATGTGAGCGCCCCATAGCCTGCCCCATAGCCTGCCCCATAGCCTGCCCCATAGCCCTGCCCCACAGCCTGCCCCATAGCCCTGCCCCATAGCATCATCACCGACCTACATGTGAGCGCCCCATAGCCTGCCCCATAGCCTGCCCCATAGCCTGCCCCATAGCATCATCACCGACACCGACCTACATGTGAGCCCCCCATAGCCTGCCCCATAGCCTGCCCCATAGCCTGCCCCATAGCCCTGCCCCATAGCATCATCACCGACCTACATGTGAGCGCCCCATAGCCTGCCCCATAGCGTGCCCCATAGCGTGCCCCATAGCCTGCCCCATAGCGCTGCCCCATAGCATCATCACCGACCTACATGTGAGCGCCCCATAGCCTGCCCCATAGCCCTGCCCCATAGCCTGCCCCATAGCATCATCACCGACCTACATGTGAGCGCCCCATAGCCCTGCCCCATAGCCTGCCCCATAGCCTGCCCCATAGCCCTGCCCCATAGCATCATCACCGACCTACATGTGAGCGCCCCATAGCCCTGCCCCACAGCCTGCCCCATAGCATCATCACCGACCTACATGTGAGCCCCCCATAGCCTGCCCCATAGCCCTGCCCCACAGCCTGCCCCATAGCATCATCACCGACCTACATGTGAGTCCCCCATAGCCTGCCCCATAGCCCTGCCCCATAGCCTGCCCCATAGCATCATCACTGACCTACATGTGAGCGCCCCATAGCCTGCCCCATAGCCCTGCCCCATAGCCTGCCCCATAGCCCTGCCCCATAGCATCATCACCGACCTACATGTGAGTCCCCCATAGCCTGCCCCATAGCCCTGCCCCATAGCCTGCCCCATAGCATCATCACTGACCTACATGTGAGCGCCCCATAGCCTGCCCCATAGCCTGCCCCATAGCCCTGCCCCATAGCATCATCACCGACCTACATGTGAGCGCCCCATAGCCTGCCCCATAGCCCTGCCCCATAGCCCTGCCCCATAGCATCATCACTGACCTACATGTGAGCCCCCCATACCCCACCCCATACCCCACACCCCCTATACCCCCACACCCCACCCCCTATACCCCCACCCCACACCCAGCCCCAGATCTCAGCCCCCATCCCCCCCATCCCCCCACACCCCACCCCATACCCCACCCCCCCTATATCCCCCCACACCCCATCCCACCCCCGTACCCCCACCCCACACCCAGCCCCCCCATATCCCCCCACCCCCATCCCCCCCCTATCCCCCCCCCCCTACCCCCCCCCCACCCCCTACCCCCCCCACCCCCTATACCCCATAGCCCACCCCCTATACCCCACACCCCTACCTCCCCATACCCCACCCCATATACCCCTATACCCCACACCCCCTATACCCCCATACCCCACCCCACACCCAGCCCCATATCTCACCCCCATCCCCCCCCATCCCCCCACACCCCACCCCCACCCCCTAACCCCACCCCCCATGTCCGTGCCCCCCAGCGCGGCTCAGCTCAGAGCCGCCGCCGCTTGGCCCTTTACTGCCTCAAGGACGCGGTGCTGCCCCTGCGGCTGCTGCAGCGCCTGCGGCTGCTGCCGGGCCAGGCCGAGCTGGCGCGGGTCTGCGGGGTCCCGCTCAGCACCATCCTGAGCCGCGGGCAGCAGGCCAAGGTGGCGGCGCAGCTCCTGCGCCAGGTGCGGCTATGGGGCGGGATGTGGGGCTGGGATGTGGGGCTGGGATGTGGGGTGTGGGGTCTGCGGGGTCCCGCTCAGCACCATCCTGAGCCGCGGGCAGCAGGCCAAGGTGGCGGCGCAGCTCCTGCGCCAGGTGCGGCTATGGGGCGGGATGTGGGGCTGGGATGTGGGGCTGGGATGTGGGGCTGGATGTGGGGTTATGGGGGGGGCTATGGGGCGGGATGTGGGGCAGGATGTGGGGCTGGGATGTGGGGTGTGGGGTGTGCGGGGTCCCGCTCAGCACCATCCTGAGCCGCGGGCAGCAGGCCAAGGTGGCGGCGCAGCTCCTGCGCCAGGTGCGGCTATGGGGCGGGATGTGGGGCTGGGATGTGGGGCTGGGATGTGGGGCTGGGATGTGGGGCTGGGATGTGGGGCTGGGATGTGGGGCTGGGATGTGGGGCTGGGATGTGGGGCTGGGATGTGGGGTGTGGGGTCTGCGGGGTCCCGCTCAGCACCATCCTGAGCCGCGGGCAGCAGGCCAAGGTGGCGGCGCAGCTCCTGCGCCAGGTGCGGCTATGGGGCGGGATGTGGGGCTGGGATGTGGGGCGGGATGTGGGGCTGGGATGTGGGGCTGGGATGTGGGGCTGGGATGTGGGGCTGGGATGTGGGGCTGGGATGTGGGGCGGGATGTGGGGCGGGATGTGGGGCTGGGATGTGGGGCTGGGATGTGGGGCTGGGATGTGGGGCGGGATGTGGGGCGGGATGTGGGGCTGGGATGTGGGGCTGGGATGTGGGGCTGGGATGTGGGGTGTGGGGTCTGCGGGGTCCCGCTCAGCACCATCCTGAGCCGCGGGCAGCAGGCCAAGGTGGCGGCGCAGCTCCTGCGCCAGGTGCGGCTATGGGGCGGGATGTGGGGCTGGGATGTGGGGCTGGGATGTGGGGCTGGGATGTGGGGCTGGGATGTGGGGCTGGAATGTGGGGCTGGGATGTGGGGCTGGGATGTGGGGCTGGGATGTGGGGCGGGATGTGGGGCTGGGATGTGGGGCGGGATGTGGGGCAGGATGTGGGGCTGGGATGTGGGGCGGGATGTGGGGCTGGGATGTGGGGCGGGATGTGGGGCGGGATGTGGGGCGGGATGTGGGGCTGGGATGTGGGGCGGGATGTGGGGCTGGGATGTGGGGTGTGGGGTCTCTGCGGGGTCCCGCTCAGCACCATCCTGAGCCGCGGGCAGCAGGCCAAGGTGGCGGCGCAGCTCCTGCGCCAGGTGCGGCTATGGGGCGGGATGTGGGGCGGGATGTGGGGCTGGGATGTGGGGCTGGGATGTGGGGCTGGGATGTGGGGCGGGATGTGGGGCTGGGATGTGGGGCGGGATGTGGGGCTGGGATGTGGGGCTGGGATGTGGGGTGTGGGGTCTGCGGGGTCCCGCTCAGCACCATCCTGAGCCGCGGGCAGCAGGCCAAGGTGGCGGCGCAGCTCCTGCGCCAGGTGCGGCTATGGGGCGGGATGTGGGGCTGGGATGTGGGGCTGGCATGTGGGGATGGGGATGTGGGGATATGGGGCTGGGATGTGGGGCTGGGATGGGGATGTGGGGCGGGGATGGGGATGTGGGGCGGGGATGTGGGGCTGGGATGTGGGGCTGGGATGTGGGGCGGGATGTGGGGCTGGGATGTGGGGCGGGATGTGGGGCGGGATGTGGGGCGGGATGTGGGGCTGGGATGTGGGGTGTGGGGTCTGCGGGGTCCCGCTCAGCACCATCCTGAGCCGCGGGCAGCAGGCCAAGGTGGCGGCGCAGCTCCTGCGCCAGGTGCGGCTATGGGGCGGGATGTGGGGCTGGGATGTGGGGCTGGGATGTGGGGCTGGGATGTGGGGCTGGGATGTGGGGCTGGGATGTGGGGCGGGAAGTTGGGGCGGGATGTGGGGCGGGGATGTGGGGCTGGGATGTGGGGCTGGGATGTGGGGCTGGGATGTGGGGGTGCGGATGTGGGGCTGGGATGTGGGGCTGGGATGTGGGGCTGGGATGTGGGGCTGGGATGTGGGGCGGGATGTGGGGCTGGGATGTGGGGCTGGGATGTGGGGCTGGGATGTGGGGTGGGATGTGGGGCTGGGATGTGGGGCTGGGATGTGGGGCTGGGATGTGGGGCGGGATGTGGGGCTGGGATGTGGGGCTGGGATGTGGGGCTGGGATGTGGGGCTGGGATGTGGGGCAGGATGTGGGGCTGGGATGTGGGGCTGGGATGTGGGGCGGGATGTGGGGCTGGGATGTGGGGCTGGGATGTGGGGCTGGGATGTGGGGCTGGGATGTGGGGCTGGGATGTGGGGCGGGATGTGGGGCGGGATGTGGGGCTGGGATGTGGGGCGGGATGTGGGGCTGGGATGTGGGGCTGGGATGTGGGGCGGGATGTGGGGCGGGATGTGGGGCTGGGATGTGGGGCTGGGATGTGGGGCTGGGATGTGGGGCGGGATGTGGGGCTGGATGTGGAGCTGGGATGTGGGGCAGGATGTGGGGCTGGGATGTGGGGCGGGATGTGGGGCTGGGATGTGGGGCTGGGATGTGGGGCTGGGATGTGGGGCTGGGATGTGGGGTGTGGGGTCTGCGGGGTCCCGCTCAGCACCATCCTGAGCCGCGGGCAGCAGGCCAAGGTGGCGGCGCAGCTCCTGCGCCAGGTGCGGCTATGGGGCGGGATGTGGGGCTGGGATGTGGGGCGGGATGTGGGGCTGGGATGTGGGGCTGGGATGTGGGGCTGGGAGCAGGGGCTGGTAAGTGGGTCGGGATGTGGGGCGGGGATGTGGGGCTGGGATGTGGGGCTGGGATGTGGGGCGGGATGTGGGGCAGGATGTGGGGCTGGGATGTGGGGTGTGGGGCCTATGGGGTCCCGCTCAGCACCATCCTGACCCACGGCCAGCAGGCCAAGGTGGCAGCGTAGCTCCTGTGGTAGGTCTGGTTATGGGGCGGGATGTGGGGCGGGATGTGGGGCAGGGATGTGGGGCTGGGATGTGGGGCGGGATGTGGGGTGTGGAGGCTATGGGGCTGGGTATCAGTGGGACACTGTGTTATCAATGGGGCATTGGTTATCAATGGGGCCCTGTGTTATCAATGGGGCATTGGGCTATCTATGGGGCATTGGTTATCAATGGGGCACTGTGTTATCAATGGGGCCCTGTGTTATCAATGGGGCACTGTGTTATCAATGGGGCATTGGTTATCAATGGGGCACTGTGTTATCAATGGGGCCCTGTGTTATCAATGGGGCATTGGTTATCAATGGGGCATTGGGCTATCTATGGGGCATTGGTTATCAATGGGGCCCTGTGTTACCAATGGGGCCCTGTGTTATCAATGGGGCATTGGTTATCAATGGGGCCCTGTGTTACCAATGGGGCCCTGTGTGATCAATGGTGCATTGGTTATCAATGGGGCCCTGTGTTATCAATGGTGCATTGGTTATCAATGGGGCCCTGTGTTATCAATGGGGCCCTGTGTTACCAATGGGGCTCTGTGTTATCAATGGGGCATTGGTTATCAATGGGGCCCTGTGTTATCAATGAGGCATTGGTTATCTATGGGGCACTGTGTTACCAATGGGGCCCTGTGTTATCAATGGGGCATTGGTTACCAATGGGGCCCTGTGTTATCAATGGGGCCCTGTGTTATCAATGGGGCACTGTGTAACCAATGGGGCCCTGTGTTATCAATGGGGCATTGGTTATCAATGGGGCCCTGTGTTACCAATGGGGCCCTGTGTTATCAATGGGGCACTGTGTTACCAATGGGGCCCTGTGTTATCAATGGGGCATTGGTTATCAATGGGGCATTGGTTATCAATGGGGCCCTGTGTTATCAATGGGGCATTGGTTATCAATGGGGCATTGGTTATCAATGGGGCCCTGTGTTATCAATGGGGCCCTGTGTTATCAATGGGGCATTGGTTATCAATGGGGCCCTGTGTTATCAATGGGGCATTGGTTATCAATGGGGCCCTGTGTTACCAATGGGGCCCTGTGTTATCAATGGGGCATTGGTTATCAATGGGGCCCTGTGTTATCAATGGGGCATTGGTTATCAATGGGGCCCTGTGTTATCAATGGGGCATCGGTTATCAATGGGGCATCGGTTATCAATGGGGCATTGGTTATCAATGGGGCCCTGTGTTATCAATGGGGCATTGGTTATCAATGGGGCCCTGTGTTACCAATGGGGCCCTGGGCTGTCTATGGGGGCAGTGGCTCCACCTGTGGGGCGCTGACCCCCATCTGTGGGGCCAGGCCATGAGCGAGGGGTTGCTGATGCCGGTGGTGAAGGCCGAGGGGGGCGAGGACTACGAAGGGGCCACCGTGATTGAGCCCCTCAAGGGGTGAGTGTGGGGCTGAGCCCCCATTGGCCCCTATTACCCCATTGCCCCCATTGCCCCATTGCCCCCCATTGCCCCATTGACCCCCATTGCCCCCCATTACCCCATTGCCCCCATTCCCCCCATTGCCCCCATTGACCCCCATTAGCCCCATTGCCCCCCACTCCTCCCATTACCCCATTGCCCCCCATTGCCCCATTCCCCCCATTGCCCCCATTACCCCCATTGCCCCCATTACCCCCATTGGCCCCATTGTCACACCATTGCCCCATCGATTGCCCCCCCCCATTTCCCCCCATTGCCCCCCATTACCCCCCATTCCCCCATTACCCCCATTGCCCCCCATTGCCCCATTACCCCCATTACCCCCATTGCCCCCATTACCCCCATTGCCCCCATTCCCCCCATTGCCCCCCATTGCCCCATTGCCCCATTGCCCCCATTGCCCCCATTACCCCCATTACCCCATTGCCCCCCATTGCCCCATTGCCCCATTGCCCCCATTACCCCCATTGCCCCCATTACCCCCATTCCCCCCATTGCCCCCATTACCCCCCATTGCCCCCATTGCCCCATTGCCCCCATTGCCCCCATTCCCCCCATTGCCCCCATTCCCCCCATTCCCCCCATTGCCCCCATTCCCCCCATTGCCCCCATTCCCCCCATTGCCCCCATTGCCCCCATTGCCCCCATTACCCCCATTACCCCCATTGCCCCCATTACCCCCATTACCCCCATTACCCCCATTGCCCCATTGCCCCCATTGCCCCCATTACCCCCATTGCCCCATTGCCCCCATTACCCCCATTACCCCCATTGCCCCCATTACCCCCATTGCCCCCATTACCCCCATTACCCCCATTGCCCCCATTGCCCCCATTACCCCCATTACCCCCATTACCCCCATTCCCCCCATTCCCCCCATTACCCCATTGGCCCCCATTGCCCCATTACCCCCATTGCCCCATTGCCCCCATTACCCCATTGCCCCCATTACCCCCATTGCCCCCATTACCCCATTACCCCCCATTGCCCCCCATTGCCCCCCAGGTACTACGACGTGCCCATCGTGACGCTGGACTTCTGCTCTCTGTACCCGTCCATCATGATGGCGCACAACCTGTGCTACAGCACCCTGCTGCCGCCGGGGGGCGTGCAGCGCTTCGGGTATGGCCGGGGGGCTGCCCCATAGCGTGCCCCATAGCGCGCCCCATAGCGCGCGCCCCATAGTGTGTGCCCCATAGCGTGCCCCATAGCGTGCCCCATAGCGCGCCCCATAGCGTGCCCCACAGCGCGCCCCATAGCGCGCGCCCCATAGTGTGTGCCCCATAGCGTGCCCCATAGCGTGCCCCACAGCGTGCCCCATAGCGCGCGCCCCATAGCGTGTGCCCCATAGCACACCTCATAGCGTGCCCCACAGCGCGCCCCAGAGCGCGCCCCATAGTGTGTGCCCCATAGCGTGCCCCATAGCATGCCCCACAGCGTGCCCCATAGCGTGCGCCCCATAGCGTGCCCCATAGCGTGCCCCACAGCGTGCCCCATAGCGTGCGCCCCATAGCGTGCCCCATAGCGTGCCCCATAACGCGCCCCATAGTGTGCACCCCATAGCGTGCGCCCCATAGCGCGCCCCATAGTGTGCACCCCATAGCGTGTGCCCCATAGCGTGCGCCCCATAGCGTGTGCCCCATAGCACGCCCCATAGCGTGCGCCCCATAGCGTGCCCCACAGCGCGCCCCATAGCGTGCGCCCCATGGCGTGTGCCCCATAGCGCGCCCCATAGCGTGCGCCCCATAGCGCGCCCCACAGCGTGCCCCAGAGTGCGCCCCATAGTGTGCGCCCCACAGCGCGCCCCATAGCGTGCGCCCCATAGTGCACCCCAGAGTGCGCCCCAGAGCGCACACCCCGTAGCGCTCCCCAGAGCGCGCCCCATGGCGTGCACCCCATAGCGCACAGACCACAGCGCGCCCCATAGCATGCCCCAGAGCGCGCCCCAGAGCGCACACCCCATAGCACGCCCCATAGCGCACACCCCATAGCGCGCACCCCATAGCGCGCAGCCCACAGCACACCCCAGAGCGCGCCCCATAATGTGCACCCCATAGCGTGCAGCCCACAGCGCGCCCCAGAGTGCCCCATAGCACGCACACCACAGCACACCCCATAGCACACCCCGTAGCACGCACACGACAGCGCGCCCCATAGCATGCACCCCATAGTGAGCACCCCAGAGCACACACCCCATAGCAACCACCCCAGAGCGCACACCCCCTATACCCCACACCCCATAGCGCACACCCCATAGACCCCACACCTCATAGCGCACACCCCACACCCCTATACCCCACACCCCACACCCCATAGCAACCACCCCAGAGCACACACCCCATAGACCCCACACCCCATAGACCCCACACCCCATAGCGCACACCCCATAGTCACCCCATAGCCCCACACCCCATAGACCCCCATAGACCCCACACCCCATAGACCCCACACCCCATAGACCCCACACCCCATAGACCCCACACCCCATAGCGCACACCCCATAGACCCCACACCCCATAGCGCACACCCCAGAGCACACACCCCATAGACCCCACACCCCATAGACCCCACACCCCATAGACCCCACACCCCATAGCGCACACCCCATAGACCCCACACCCCATAGCGCACACCCCACACCCCATAGACCCCACACCCCATAGACCCCACACCCCATAGACCCCACACCCCACAGCGCACCCCCCACATCCCGTCCCCAGGCTGGGCCCCACTGATTACATCCGGACGCCCTCGGGGGAGCTCTTTGTCACTTCCAAGGTGCGCCGGGGGCTGCTCCCAAAGGTGCTGGAGGGGCTGCTGGAGGCTCGGAGCAGGTGGGTGCTATGGGGCGCTATGGGGTCTGTGGGGTCTGTGGGGTCTATGGGGCGCTATGGGGTGCTATGGGATCTGTGGGGTCTATGGGTGTCTATGGGGCTCTGTGGGGTCTATGGGGTCTATGGGGCTCTGTGGCGTCTATGGGGTCTATGGGGCTCTATGGGGTTCTATGGGGCTCTATGGGGTTCTATGGGGCTCTATGGGCTCTATGGGGCTCTATGGGGCTCTATGGGGCTCTATGGGGTCTATGGGGCTCTATGGGGCTCTATGGGGTCTATGGGGCTCTATGGGGCTCTATGGGGTCTATGGGGTCTATGGGGTCTATGGGGTCTGTGGGGTCTGTGGGGTCTATGGGGTCTATGGGGTCTGTGGGGTCTATGGGGTCTATGGGGTCTTTGGGCTCTATGGGGGCTCTATGGGGGCTCTATGGGGGCTCTATGGGGCTCTATGGGGTCTTGGGGTCTATGGGGCTCTATGGGGCTCTATGGGTCTCTATGGGGTCTATGGGTCTCTATGGGTCTCTATGGGCTCTCTATGGGTTCTATGGGGTCTATGGGTTTCTATGGGGCTCTATGGGGTCTATGGGTTTCTATGGGGCTCTATGGGGTCTATGGGGTCTATGGGTCGCTATGGGTCTCTATGTGTCTCTATGTGTCTCTATGTGTCTCTATGTGTCTCTATGTGTCTCTATGTGTCTCTATGTGTCCCTATGTGTCCCTATGTGTCTCTATGTGTCTCTATGGGTCTCTATGGGTCTCTATGTGTCTCTATGGGTCTCTATGTGTCTCTATGTCTCTATGTGTCTCTATGTGTCTCTATGGGTCTCTATGTGTCTCTATGTGTCTCTATGGGTCTCTATGTGTCTCTATGGGTCTCTATGTGTCTCTATGGGTCTCTATGGGTCTCTATGGGTCTCTATGTGTCTCTATGTGTCTCTATGTGTCTCTATGGGTGTCTATGGGTCTCTATGGGTCTCTATGGGTCTCTATGGGTCTCTATGGGTCTCTATGGGTCCCCATGTCTCTCTATGGGTCCCTATTGGGCCCTATGGGTCGCTATGGGTCTCTCTGGCGCCGCAGGGTGAAGCAGGCGCTGGCGCAGGAGCAGGACGCGGCGCGGTGCCAGGTGCTGCAGGGCCGCCAGGGGGCGCTCAAGGTCAGCGCCAACTCCGTGTACGGCTTCACCGGGGCGCAGGCGGGGCGGCTGCCGTGCCTGGAGGTCAGCCAGGTGAGGCCTGACCCATAGCGGGACCCATAGAGACCATAGGGACCCATAGAGACCCATAGAGACCCATAGAGACCCATAGAGACCCATAGAGACACATAGAGACACATAGAGACCCATAGAGACCCATAGCACCCATAGAGACCCATAGCCCCCATAGTGCCCCATAGCACCCATAGAGCCCCATAGTGCCCCATAGCACCCATAGCACCCCATAGAGCCCCATAGCACCCCATAGCACCCATAGCGCCCATAGCGCCCCATAGAGCCCCATAGCACCCCATAGTACCCATAGTGCCCATAGCGCCCCATAGCCCCCATAGCGCCCCTTAGCACCCATAGCCCCCATAGCACCCCATAGCGCCCCATAGCCCCATAGCCCCCATAGCGCCCCATAGCCCCCATAGCCCCCATAGCCCCCATAGCCCCATAGCGCCCCATAGCGCCCCATAGCGCCCCATAGCAGCGCTCTCCCCCCAGAGCGTGACGGCCTTCGGGCGCCAGATGATCGAGCGCACGAAGCAGCTGGTGGAGGCCCGGTACTGCCTGGCCCAGGGCTTCCCGGCCGATGCCAAGGTGGGGCTATGGGGCTATGGGGCGGGCTGTGGGGTGGGCTATGGGGCGGGCTATGGGGGGGCTGTGGGGGGGGTTATGGGGGGCTATGGGGTGGGCTGTGGGGCGGGCTATGGGGGGGGTTATGGGGGCTATGGGGTGGGCTGTGGGGGGGGTTATGGGGGGCTATGGGGAGGGCTATGGGGGGGGCTACAGGGGCTATGGGCCGGGCTGTGGGGGCTATGGGGTGGGCTATGGGGCGGGCTATGGGGGCTATGGGGTGGGCTATGGGGTGGGCTGTGGGGGGGCTATGGGGGGCTATGGGGGCTGTGGGGCGGGCTGTGGGGTGGGCTATGGGGCGGGCTATGGGGCGGGCTATGGGGGGGGTTATGGGGGTCTATGGGGAGGGCTGTGGGGCGGGCTATGGGGGTTATGGGGTGGGCTATGGGGGGCTATGGGGTGGGCTATGGGGAGGGCTGTGGGGGGCTATGGGGTGGGCTATGGGGTGGGCTATGGGGCGGGCTGTGGGGGGCTATGGGGTGGGCTATGGGGTGGGCTGGGGGCGGGCTATGGGGGCTATGGGGTGGGCTGT
>NW_026912830.1:0-14135 GCF_034315485.1 Pezoporus occidentalis | reverse complement strand
CTAATGTTCAGCACACAGTCAGCTTTGCAAAGGTGCCTCCATTACTGGTGTCACTGCCCACTTTCAACAGGAAAAACCTCTGAATGCATTCGCTCCAGAGCCTGCTCTCGCCTGCGCAGCAGCACAGTGAGTAGAGCATGAACTTTTGGCCTCTGCTCCCACAGCAGAAGAGCCAGGAGGGAAAGCTGGTGCTGGCATTCTTCAGCACACAGTCAGCTTTGCAACGGTGCCTCCATCATTGCTTTCACTGCTCACTTTCATACCTGAAAGAGAGTTTGAATGAAACCTCTCCGAAGCCTGCACTCTGCTGCCCAGCAACGCAGGGCGTAGATGCAGAAGGTTTGGCTTCTGTTCTCACAGCCGAAGAGGCAGCTTTGCAATGGAGTCACCATCTGTGCTGTCTCTCCTAGCTTTCAAACCTAAAAGTGCATTTGAATGCAAGCTCTCCAGAGCCTGCTCTCGGCTGCCCAGCAGCATAGGGAGTAGAGCACCAATGTTTGGGTTCTGCTCCCACAGTAGAAGAGCCAGGAGGGAAAGCTGGCACTCGGATTCCTCAGCACACAGTCAGCTTTACAACAGTGCCTCCATCATTGCTGTCACTGCTCACTTTCATACCTGAGAGTTTCAATGAAACCTCTCGGAAGCCTGCGCTTTGCTGCCCAGCAGCACTCTGAGTAGAGCATGAACTTTTGGCCTCTGCTCCCACAGCAGAAGAGCCAGGATGAAAAGCTGGTGCTGGCATTCTTCAGCACACAGTCAGCTTTGCAACGGTGCCTCCATCATTGCTTTCACTGCTCACTTTCATACCTGAAAGAGTTTGAATGAAACCTCTTCGAAGCCTGCACTCTGCTGCCCAGCAACGCAGGGCGTAGATGCAGAAGGTTTGGCTTCTGTTCTCACAGCCGAAGAGGCAGGAGGGAAAGGTGGTGCTAGTGATCTTCAGAACAGAGTCAGCTTTGCAACACTATGTCCATCCTTACTCTCAGGGCTCACTTTCCTACGTGAGTTTGCATTTGAATGCTACCTCTCAGGAGCTTGCTGTCTGCTGCCCAGCAGCACACTGAGTAGAGCACGAACTTTTGGCCTCTGTTCTCACAGCCGAAGAGCCGGGATTGAAAGCTGGGGCTGGGAATCTTCAGCACACAGTCAGCTTTGCAACGGAGTCACCATCTGTGCTCTCTGAGCTTTCAAACCTAAAAGTGCATTTGAATGCAAGATCTCCAGAGCCTGCTCTCGGCTGCCCAGCAGCATAGTGAGTGGAGCACCAACGTTTGGGTTCTGCTCCCACAGTAGAAGAGCCAGGAGGGAAAGATCGTGCTGGGCCTCTTCAGCACACAGTCAGCTTTACAAGGGTGTCAGCATCATGCCTGTTCACTGCTCACTTTCATAAGTAAAAGTCTATTTGAATTGTACCTCTCCGGAGCTTGCTCTAGGGGACCCAGGAGCACAGCGAGGAGGGCACGAACGTTTGCCCTCTGTTCCCACAGCCGAAGACGAATGAAAAAAGCTGGTGCTGGGCCTCTTCAGCACCCAGCTTTGCAACGGTGCCTCCATCATTGCAGTTTCTCCTCGGTTTAATGCCTAAAAGACAATTTGAATAAAAACTGGAGGTCACTCTCAGCTGCCCAGCAGCACAGTGAGTAGAGCACGAACGTTTGGCCTCTGCTCCCACATTAGAAGAGAAAAAAGGGAAAGCTGGTGCTGGGATTCTTCAGCACACAGTCAGCTTTACAACGGTGCCTCCATCATTGCTGTCTCTGCTCACTTTCATACCTGAAAGAGAGTTTGAATGAATCCTCTCGGAAGCCTGCCCTCTGCTGCCCAGCAGCACTCTGAGGAGATCATGAACGTCTGGCCTCTGCTCCCACAGCAGAAGAGCCAGGAGAGAAAGCTGCTTCTGGCAATCTTCAGCACATAGTCAGCTTTGCAACTTTGTCACCAGCAGTGCTGTGGCTCCTCGGTTTCATAGCTAAAAGTTCATTTGAGTCGTACCTCTCCGGATGGTGTCTAAGCTGCCCAGCAGCACAGTGAGTAGAGCACAAAAGTTTGGCCTCTGCTCACACAGCCGAAGAGCCAGGAGTGAAAGCTTGTGCTACTAATCTTCAGCACACAGTCAGCTTTGCAAAGGTGCCTCCATTACTGGTGTCACTGCCCACTTTCAACAGGAAAAACCTCTGAATGCATTCGCTCCAGAGCCTGCTCTCGCCTGCGCAGCAGCACAGTGAGTAGAGCATGAACTTTTGGCCTCTGCTCCCACAGCAGAAGAGCCAGGAGGGAAAGCTGGTGCTGGCATTCTTCAGCACACAGTCAGCTTTGCAACGGTGCCTCCATCATTGCTTTCACTGCTCACTTTCATACCTGAAAGAGAGTTTGAATGAAACCTCTCCGAAGCCTGCACTCTGCTGCCCAGCAACGCAGGGCGTAGATGCAGAAGGTTTGGCTTCTGTTCTCACAGCCGAAGAGGCAGGAGGGAAAGGTGGTGCTAGTGATCTTCAGAACAGAGTCAGCTTTGCAACACTATGTCCATCCTTACTCTCAGGGCTCACTTTCCTACGTGAGTTTGCATTTGAATGCTACCTCTCAGGAGCTTGCTGTCTGCTGCCCAGCAGCACACTGAGTAGAGCACGAACTTTTGGCCTCTGTTCTCCCAGCCGAAGAGCCAGGAGGGAAAGCTGGGGCTGGGAATCTTCAGCACACAGTCAGCTTTGCAACGGAGTCACCATCTGTGCTGTCTCTCCTAGCTTTCAAACCTAAAAGTGCATTTGAATGCAAGCTCTCCAGAGCCTGCTCTCGGCTGCCCAGCAGCATAGTGAGTAGAGCACCAATGTTTGGGTTCTGCTCCCACAGTAGAAGAGCCAGGAGGGAAAGCTGGCACTCGGATTCCTCAGCACACAGTCAGCTTTACAACAGTGCCTCCATCATTGCTGTCACTGCTCACTTTCATACCTGAGAGTTTCAATGAAACCTCTCGGAAGCCTGCGCTTTGCTGCCCAGCAGCACTCTGAGTAGAGCATGAACTTTTGGCCTCTGCTCCCACAGCAGAAGAGCCAGGATGAAAAGCTGGTGCTGGCATTCTTCAGCACAAAGTCAGCTTTGCAACGGTGCCTCCATCATTGCTTTCACTGCTCACTTTCATACCTGAAAGAGTTTGAATGAAACCTCTTCGAAGCCTGCACTCTGCTGCCCAGCAACGCAGGGCGTAGATGCAGAAGGTTTGGCTTCTGTTCTCACAGCCGAAGAGGCAGGAGGGAAAGGTGGTGCTAGTGATCTTCAGAACAGAGTCAGCTTTGCAACACTATGTCCATCCTTACTCTCAGGGCTCACTTTCCTACGTGAGTTTGCATTTGAATGCTACCTCTCAGGAGCTTGCTGTCTGCTGCCCAGCAGCACACTGAGTAGAGCACGAACTTTTGGCCTCTGTTCTCACAGCCGAAGAGCCGGGATTGAAAGCTGGGGCTGGGAATCTTCAGCACACAGTCAGCTTTGCAACGGAGTCACCATCTGTGCTCTCTGAGCTTTCAAACCTAAAAGTGCATTTGAATGCAAGATCTCCAGAGCCTGCTCTCGGCTGCCCAGCAGCATAGTGAGTGGAGCACCAACGTTTGGGTTCTGCTCCCACAGTAGAAGAGCCAGGAGGGAAAGATCGTGCTGGGCCTCTTCAGCACACAGTCAGCTTTACAAGGGTGTCAGCATCATGCCTGTTCACTGCTCACTTTCATAAGTAAAAGTCTATTTGAATTGTACCTCTCCGGAGCTTGCTCTAGGGGACCCAGGAGCACAGCGAGGAGGGCACGAACGTTTGCCCTCTGTTCCCACAGCCGAAGACGAATGAAAAAAGCTGGTGCTGGGCCTCTTCAGCACCCAGCTTTGCAACGGTGCCTCCATCATTGCAGTTTCTCCTCGGTTTAATGCCTAAAAGACAATTTGAATAAAAACTGGAGGTCACTCTCAGCTGCCCAGCAGCACAGTGAGTAGAGCACGAACGTTTGGCCTCTGCTCCCACATTAGAAGAGAAAAAAGGGAAAGCTGGTGCTGGGATTCTTCAGCACACAGTCAGCTTTACAACGGTGCCTCCATCATTGCTGTCTCTGCTCACTTTCATACCTGAAAGAGAGTTTGAATGAATCCTCTCGGAAGCCTGCCCTCTGCTGCCCAGCAGCACTCTGAGGAGATCATGAACGTCTGGCCTCTGCTCCCACAGCAGAAGAGCCAGGAGAGAAAGCTGCTTCTGGCAATCTTCAGCACATAGTCAGCTTTGCAACTTTGTCACCAGCAGTGCTGTGGCTCCTCGGTTTCATAGCTAAAAGTTCATTTGAGTCGTACCTCTCCGGATGGTGTCTAAGCTGCCCAGCAGCACAGTGAGTAGAGCACAAACGTTTGGCCTCTGCTCACACAGCCGAAGAGCCAGGAGTGAAAGCTTGTGCTACTAATGTTCAGCACACAGTCAGCTTTGCAAAGGTGCCTCCATTACTGGTGTCACTGCCCACTTTCAACAGGAAAAACCTCTGAATGCATTCGCTCCAGAGCCTGCTCTCGCCTGCGCAGCAGCACAGTGAGTAGAGCATGAACTTTTGGCCTCTGCTCCCACAGCAGAAGAGCCAGGAGGGAAAGCTGGTGCTGGCATTCTTCAGCACACAGTCAGCTTTGCAACGGTGCCTCCATCATTGCTTTCACTGCTCACTTTCATACCTGAAAGAGAGTTTGAATGAAACCTCTCCGAAGCCTGCACTCTGCTGCCCAGCAACGCAGGGCGTAGATGCAGAAGGTTTGGCTTCTGTTCTCACAGCCGAAGAGGCAGGAGGGAAAGGTGGTGCTAGTGATCTTCAGAACAGAGTCAGCTTTGCAACACTATGTCCATCCTTACTCTCAGGGCTCACTTTCCTACGTGAGTTTGCATTTGAATGCTACCTCTCAGGAGCTTGCTGTCTGCTGCCCAGCAGCACACTGAGTAGAGCACGAACTTTTGGCCTCTGTTCTCCCAGCCGAAGAGCCAGGAGGGAAAGCTGGGGCTGGGAATCTTCAGCACACAGTCAGCTTTGCAACGGAGTCACCATCTGTGCTGTCTCTCCTAGCTTTCAAACCTAAAAGTGCATTTGAATGCAAGCTCTCCAGAGCCTGCTCTCGGCTGCCCAGCAGCATAGTGAGTAGAGCACCAATGTTTGGGTTCTGCTCCCACAGTAGAAGAGCCAGGAGGGAAAGCTGGCACTCGGATTCCTCAGCACACAGTCAGCTTTACAACAGTGCCTCCATCATTGCTGTCACTGCTCACTTTCATACCTGAGAGTTTCAATGAAACCTCTCGGAAGCCTGCGCTTTGCTGCCCAGCAGCACTCTGAGTAGAGCATGAACTTTTGGCCTCTGCTCCCACAGCAGAAGAGCCAGGATGAAAAGCTGGTGCTGGCATTCTTCAGCACAAAGTCAGCTTTGCAACGGTGCCTCCATCATTGCTTTCACTGCTCACTTTCATACCTGAAAGAGTTTGAATGAAACCTCTTCGAAGCCTGCACTCTGCTGCCCAGCAACGCAGGGCGTAGATGCAGAAGGTTTGGCTTCTGTTCTCACAGCCGAAGAGGCAGGAGGGAAAGGTGGTGCTAGTGATCTTCAGAACAGAGTCAGCTTTGCAACACTATGTCCATCCTTACTCTCAGGGCTCACTTTCCTACGTGAGTTTGCATTTGAATGCTACCTCTCAGGAGCTTGCTGTCTGCTGCCCAGCAGCACACTGAGTAGAGCACGAACTTTTGGCCTCTGTTCTCACAGCCGAAGAGCCGGGATTGAAAGCTGGGGCTGGGAATCTTCAGCACACAGTCAGCTTTGCAACGGAGTCACCATCTGTGCTCTCTGAGCTTTCAAACCTAAAAGTGCATTTGAATGCAAGATCTCCAGAGCCTGCTCTCGGCTGCCCAGCAGCATAGTGAGTGGAGCACCAACGTTTGGGTTCTGCTCCCACAGTAGAAGAGCCAGGAGGGAAAGATCGTGCTGGGCCTCTTCAGCACACAGTCAGCTTTACAAGGGTGTCAGCATCATGCCTGTTCACTGCTCACTTTCATAAGTAAAAGTCTATTTGAATTGTACCTCTCCGGAGCTTGCTCTAGGGGACCCAGGAGCACAGCGAGGAGGGCACGAACGTTTGCCCTCTGTTCCCACAGCCGAAGACGAATGAAAAAAGCTGGTGCTGGGCCTCTTCAGCACCCAGCTTTGCAACGGTGCCTCCATCATTGCAGTTTCTCCTCGGTTTAATGCCTAAAAGACAATTTGAATAAAAACTGGAGGTCACTCTCAGCTGCCCAGCAGCACAGTGAGTAGAGCACGAACGTTTGGCCTCTGCTCCCACATTAGAAGAGAAAAAAGGGAAAGCTGGTGCTGGGATTCTTCAGCACACAGTCAGCTTTACAACGGTGCCTCCATCATTGCTGTCTCTGCTCACTTTCATACCTGAAAGAGAGTTTGAATGAATCCTCTCGGAAGCCTGCCCTCTGCTGCCCAGCAGCACTCTGAGGAGATCATGAACGTCTGGCCTCTGCTCCCACAGCAGAAGAGCCAGGAGAGAAAGCTGCTTCTGGCAATCTTCAGCACATAGTCAGCTTTGCAACTTTGTCACCAGCAGTGCTGTGGCTCCTCGGTTTCATAGCTAAAAGTTCATTTGAGTCGTACCTCTCCGGATGGTGTCTAAGCTGCCCAGCAGCACAGTGAGTAGAGCACAAACGTTTGGCCTCTGCTCACACAGCCGAAGAGCCAGGAGTGAAAGCTTGTGCTACTAATGTTCAGCACACAGTCAGCTTTGCAAAGGTGCCTCCATTACTGGTGTCACTGCCCACTTTCAACAGGAAAAACCTCTGAATGCATTCGCTCCAGAGCCTGCTCTCGCCTGCGCAGCAGCACAGTGAGTAGAGCATGAACTTTTGGCCTCTGCTCCCACAGCAGAAGAGCCAGGAGGGAAAGCTGGTGCTGGCATTCTTCAGCACACAGTCAGCTTTGCAACGGTGCCTCCATCATTGCTTTCACTGCTCACTTTCATACCTGAAAGAGAGTTTGAATGAAACCTCTCCGAAGCCTGCACTCTGCTGCCCAGCAACGCAGGGCGTAGATGCAGAAGGTTTGGCTTCTGTTCTCACAGCCGAAGAGGCAGGAGGGAAAGGTGGTGCTAGTGATCTTCAGAACAGAGTCAGCTTTGCAACACTAGGTCCATCCTTACTCTCAGGGCTCACTTTCCTACGTGAGTTTGCATTTGAATGCTACCTCTCAGGAGCTTGCTGTCTGCTGCCCAGCAGCACACTGAGTAGAGCACGAACTTTTGGCCTCTGTTCTCCCAGCCCAAGAGCCAGGAGGGAAAGCTGGGGCTGGGAATCTTCAGCACACAGTCAGCTTTGCAACGGAGTCACCATCTGTGCTGTCTCTCCTAGCTTTCAAACCTAAAAGTGCATTTGAATGCAAGCTCTCCAGAGCCTGCTCTCGGCTGCCCAGCAGCATAGTGAGTAGAGCACCAATGTTTGGGTTCTGCTCCCACAGTAGAAGAGCCAGGAGGGAAAGCTGGCACTCGGATTCTTCAGCACACAGTCAGCTTTACAACAGTGCCTCCATCATTGCTGTCACTGCTCACTTTCATACCTGAGAGTTTCAATGAAACCTCTCGGAAGCCTGCACTTTGCTGCCCAGCAGCACTCTGAGTAGAGCATGAACTTTTGGCCTCTGCTCCCACAGCAGAAGAGCCAGGATGAAAAGCTGGTGCTGGCATTCTTCAGCACAAAGTCAGCTTTGCAACGGTGCCTCCATCATTGCTTTCACTGCTCACTTTCATACCTGAAAGAGTTTGAATGAAACCTCTTCGAAGCCTGCACTCTGCTGCCCAGCAACGCAGGGCGTAGATGCAGAAGGTTTGGCTTCTGTTCTCACAGCCGAAGAGGCAGGAGGGAAAGGTGGTGCTAGTGATCTTCAGAACAGAGTCAGCTTTGCAACACTATGTCCATCCTTACTCTCAGGGCTCACTTTCCTACGTGAGTTTGCATTTGAATGCTACCTCTCAGGAGCTTGCTGTCTGCTGCCCAGCAGCACACTGAGTAGAGCACGAACTTTTGGCCTCTGTTCTCACAGCCGAAGAGCCGGGATTGAAAGCTGGGGCTGGGAATCTTCAGCACACAGTCAGCTTTGCAACGGAGTCACCATCTGTGCTCTCTGAGCTTTCAAACCTAAAAGTGCATTTGAATGCAAGATCTCCAGAGCCTGCTCTCGGCTGCCCAGCAGCATAGTGAGTGGAGCACCAACGTTTGGGTTCTGCTCCCACAGTAGAAGAGCCAGGAGGGAAAGATCGTGCTGGGCCTCTTCAGCACACAGTCAGCTTTACAAGGGTGTCAGCATCATGCCTGTTCACTGCTCACTTTCATAAGTAAAAGTCTATTTGAATTGTACCTCTCCGGAGCTTGCTCTAGGGGACCCAGGAGCACAGCGAGGAGGGCACGAACGTTTGCCCTCTGTTCCCACAGCCGAAGACGAATGAAAAAAGCTGGTGCTGGGCCTCTTCAGCACCCAGCTTTGCAACGGTGCCTCCATCATTGCAGTTTCTCCTCGGTTTAATGCCTAAAAGACAATTTGAATAAAAACTGGAGGTCACTCTCAGCTGCCCAGCAGCACAGTGAGTAGAGCACGAACGTTTGGCCTCTGCTCCCACATTAGAAGAGAAAAAAGGGAAAGCTGGTGCTGGGATTCTTCAGCACACAGTCAGCTTTACAACGGTGCCTCCATCATTGCTGTCTCTGCTCACTTTCATACCTGAAAGAGAGTTTGAATGAATCCTCTCGGAAGCCTGCCCTCTGCTGCCCAGCAGCACTCTGAGGAGATCATGAACGTCTGGCCTCTGCTCCCACAGCAGAAGAGCCAGGAGAGAAAGCTGCTTCTGGCAATCTTCAGCACATAGTCAGCTTTGCAACTTTGTCACCAGCAGTGCTGTGGCTCCTCGGTTTCATAGCTAAAAGTTCATTTGAGTCGTACCTCTCCGGATGGTGTCTAAGCTGCCCAGCAGCACAGTGAGTAGAGCACAAACGTTTGGCCTCTGCTCACACAGCCGAAGAGCCAGGAGTGAAAGCTTGTGCTACTAATGTTCAGCACACAGTCAGCTTTGCAAAGGTGCCTCCATTACTGGTGTCACTGCCCACTTTCAACAGGAAAAACCTCTGAATGCATTCGCTCCAGAGCCTGCTCTCGCCTGCGCAGCAGCACAGTGAGTAGAGCATGAACTTTTGGCCTCTGCTCCCACAGCAGAAGAGCCAGGAGGGAAAGCTGGTGCTGGCATTCTTCAGCACACAGTCAGCTTTGCAACGGTGCCTCCATCATTGCTTTCACTGCTCACTTTCATACCTGAAAGAGAGTTTGAATGAAACCTCTCCGAAGCCTGCACTCTGCTGCCCAGCAACGCAGGGCGTAGATGCAGAAGGTTTGGCTTCTGTTCTCACAGCCGAAGAGGCAGGAGGGAAAGGTGGTGCTAGTGATCTTCAGAACAGAGTCAGCTTTGCAACACTAGGTCCATCCTTACTCTCAGGGCTCACTTTCCTACGTGAGTTTGCATTTGAATGCTACCTCTCAGGAGCTTGCTGTCTGCTGCCCAGCAGCACACTGAGTAGAGCACGAACTTTTGGCCTCTGTTCTCCCAGCCCAAGAGCCAGGAGGGAAAGCTGGGGCTGGGAATCTTCAGCACACAGTCAGCTTTGCAATGGAGTCACCATCTGTGCTGTCTCTCCTAGCTTTCAAACCTAAAAGTGCATTTGAATGCAAGCTCTCCAGAGCCTGCTCTCGGCTGCCCAGCAGCATAGTGAGTAGAGCACCAATGTTTGGGTTCTGCTCCCACAGTAGAAGAGCCAGGAGGGAAAGCTGGCACTCGGATTCTTCAGCACACAGTCAGCTTTACAACAGTGCCTCCATCATTGCTGTCACTGCTCACTTTCATACCTGAGAGTTTCAATGAAACCTCTCGGAAGCCTGCACTTTGCTGCCCAGCAGCACTCTGAGTAGAGCATGAACTTTTGGCCTCTGCTCCCACAGCAGAAGAGCCAGGATGAAAAGCTGGTGCTGGCATTCTTCAGCACAAAGTCAGCTTTGCAACGGTGCCTCCATCATTGCTTTCACTGCTCACTTTCATACCTGAAAGAGTTTGAATGAAACCTCTCCGAAGCCTGCACTCTGCTGCCCAGCAACGCAGGGCGTAGATGCAGAAGGTTTGGCTTCTGTTCTCACAGCCGAAGAGGCAGGAGGGAAAGGTGGTGCTAGTGATCTTCAGAACAGAGTCAGCTTTGCAACACTATGTCCATCCTTACTCTCAGGGCTCACTTTCCTACGTGAGTTTGCATTTGAATGCTACCTCTCAGGAGCTTGCTGTCTGCTGCCCAGCAGCACACTGAGTAGAGCACGAACTTTTGGCCTCTGTTCTCACAGCCGAAGAGCCGGGATTGAAAGCTGGGGCTGGGAATCTTCAGCACACAGTCAGCTTTGCAACGGAGTCACCATCTGTGCTCTCTGAGCTTTCAAACCTAAAAGTGCATTTGAATGCAAGATCTCCAGAGCCTGCTCTCGGCTGCCCAGCAGCATAGTGAGTGGAGCACCAACGTTTGGGTTCTGCTCCCACAGTAGAAGAGCCAGGAGGGAAAGATCGTGCTGGGCCTCTTCAGCACACAGTCAGCTTTACAAGGGTGTCAGCATCATGCCTGTTCACTGCTCACTTTCATAAGTAAAAGTCTATTTGAATTGTACCTCTCCGGAGCTTGCTTTAGGGGACCCAGGAGCACAGCGAGGAGGGCACGAACGTTTGGCCTCTGCTCCCACATTAGAAGAGAAAAAAGGGAAAGCTGGTGCTGGGATTCTTCAGCACACAGTCAGCTTTATAACGGTGCCTCCATCATTGCTGTCTCTGCTCACTTTCATACCTGAAAGAGAGTTTGAATGAATCCTCTCGGAAGCCTGCCCTCTGCTGCCCAGCAGCACTCTGAGGAGATCATGAACGTCTGGCCTCTGCTCCCACAGCAGAAGAGCCAGGAGAGAAAGCTGCTTCTGGCAATCTTCAGCACATAGTCAGCTTTGCAACTTTGTCACCAGCAGTTCTGTGGCTCCTCGGTTTCATAGCTAAAAGTTCATTTGAGTCGCACCTCTCCGGATGGTGTCTAAGCTGCCCAGCAGCACAGTGAGTAGAGCACAAACGTTTGGCCTCTGCTCACACAGCCGAAGAGCCAGGAGTGAAAGCTTGTGCTACTAATCTTCAGCACACAGTCAGCTTTGCAAAGGTGCCTCCATTACTGGTGTCACTGCCCACTTTCAACAGGAAAAACCTCTGAATGCATTCGCTCCAGAGCCTGCTCTCGCCTGCGCAGCAGCACAGTGAGTAGAGCATGAACTTTTGGCCTCTGCTCCCACAGCAGAAGAGCCAGGAGGGAAAGCTGGTGCTGGCATTCTTCAGCACAAAGTCAGCTTTGCAACGGTGCCTCCATCATTGCTTTCACTGCTCACTTTCATACCTGAAAGAGAGTTTGAATGAAACCTCTCCGAAGCCTGCACTCTGCTGCCCAGCAACGCAGGGCGTAGATGCAGAAGGTTTGGCTTCTGTTCTCACAGCCGAAGAGGCAGGAGGGAAAGGTGGTGCTAGTGATCTTCAGAACAGAGTCAGCTTTGCAACACTAGGTCCATCCTTACTCTCAGGGCTCACTTTCCTACGTGAGTTTGCATTTGAATGCTACCTCTCAGGAGCTTGCTGTCTGCTGCCCAGCAGCACACTGAGTAGAGCACGAACTTTTGGCCTCTGTTCTCCCAGCCGAAGAGCCAGGAGGGAAAGCTGGGGCTGGGAATCTTCAGCACACAGTCAGCTTTGCAACGGAGTCACCATCTGTGCTCTCTGAGCTTTCAAACCTAAAAGTGCATTTGAATGCAAGATCTCCAGAGCCTGCTCTCGGCTGCCCAGCAGCATAGTGAGTGGAGCACCAACGTTTGGGTTCTGCTCCCACAGTAGAAGAGCCAGGAGGGAAAGATCGTGCTGGGCCTCTTCAGCACACAGTCAGCTTTACAAGGGTGTCAGCATCATGCCTGTTCACTGCTCACTTTCATAAGTAAAAGTCTATTTGAATTGTACCTCTCCGGAGCTTGCTCTAGGGGACCCAGGAGCACAGCGAGGAGGGCACGAACGTTTGCCCTCTGTTCCCACAGCCGAAGACGAATGAAAAAAGCTGGTGCTGGGCCTCTTCAGCACCCAGCTTTGCAACGGTGCCTCCATCATTGCAGTTTCTCCTCGGTTTAATGCCTAAAAGACAATTTGAATAAAAACTGGAGGTCACTCTCAGCTGCCCAGCAGCACAGTGAGTAGAGCACGAACGTTTGGCCTCTGCTCCCACATTAGAAGAGAAAAAAGGGAAAGCTGGTGCTGGGATTCTTCAGCACACAGTCAGCTTTATAACGGTGCCTCCATCATTGCTGTCTCTGCTCACTTTCATACCTGAAAGAGAGTTTGAATGAATCCTCTCGGAAGCCTGCCCTCTGCTGCCCAGCAGCACTCTGAGGAGATCATGAACGTCTGGCCTCTGCTCCCACAGCAGAAGAGCCAGGAGAGAAAGCTGCTTCTGGCAATCTTCAGCACATAGTCAGCTTTGCAACTTTGTCCCCAGCAGTGCTGTGGCTCCTCGGTTTCATAGCTAAAAGTTCATTTGAGTCGTACCTCTCCGGATGGTGTCTAAGCTGCCCAGCAGCACAGTGAGTAGAGCACAAACGTTTGGCCTCTGCTCACACAGCCGAAGAGCCAGGAGTGAAAGCTTGTGCTACTAATCTTCAGCACACAGTCAGCTTTGCAAAGGTGCCTCCATTACTGGTGTCACTGCCCACTTTCAACAGGAAAAACCTCTGAAAGCATTCGCTCCAGAGCCTGCTCTCGCCTGCGCAGCAGCACAGTGAGTAGAGCATGAACGTTTGGCCTCTGCTCCCACAGCAGAAGAGCCAGGAGGGAAAGCTGGTGCTGGCATTCTTCAGCACACAGTCAGCTTTGCAACGGTGCCTCCATCATTGCTTTCACTGCTCACTTTCATACCTGAAAGAGAGTTTGAATGAAACCTCTCCGAAGCCTGCACTCTGCTGCCCAGCAACGCAGGGCGTAGATGCAGAAGGTTTGGCTTCTGTTCTCACAGCCGAAGAGGCAGGAGGGAAAGGTGGTGCTAGTGATCTTCAGAACAGAGTCAGCTTTGCAACACTATGTCCATCCTTACTCTCAGGGCTCACTTTCCTACGTGAGTTTGCATTTGAATGCTACCTCTCAGGAGCTTGCTGTCTGCTGCCCAGCAGCACACTGAGTAGAGCACGAACTTTTGGCCTCTGTTCTCCCAGCCGAAGAGCCAGGAGGGAAAGCTGGGGCTGGGAATCTTCAGCACACAGTCAGCTTTGCAACGGAGTCAGCATCTGTGCTGTCTCTCCTAGCTTTCAAACCTAAAAGTGCATTTGAATGCAAGCTCTCCAGAGCCTGCTCTCGGCTGCCCAGCAGCATAGTGAGTAGAGCACCAATGTTTGGGTTCTGCTCCCACAGTAGAAGAGCCAGGAGGGAAAGCTGGCACTCGGATTCTTCAGCACACAGTCAGCTTTACAACAGTGCCTCCATCATTGCTGTCACTGCTCACTTTCATACCTGAGAGTTTCAATGAAACCTCTCGGAAGCCTGCGCTTTGCTGCCCAGCAGCACTCTGAGTAGAGCATGAACTTTTGGCCTCTGCTCCCACAGCAGAAGAGCCAGGATGAAAAGCTGGTGCTGGCATTCTTCAGCACAAAGTCAGCTTTGCAACGGTGCCTCCATCATTGCTTTCACTGCTCACTTTCATACCTGAAAGAGTTTGAATGAAACCTCTTCGAAGCCTGCACTCTGCTGCCCAGCAACGCAGGGCGTAGATGCAGAAGGTTTGGCTTCTGTTCTCACAGCCGAAGAGGCAGGAGGGAAAGGTGGTGCTAGTGATCTTCAGAACAGAGTCAGCTTTGCAACACTATGTCCATCCTTACTCTCAGGGCTCACTTTCCTACGTGAGTTTGCATTTGAATGCTACCTCTCAGGAGCTTGCTGTCTGCTGCCCAGCAGCACACTGAGTAGAGCACGAACTTTTGGCCTCTGTTCTCACAGCCGAAGAGCCGGGATT
>NW_026912829.1:0-2978 GCF_034315485.1 Pezoporus occidentalis | reverse complement strand
TTTTAAGCCCCCAAAAAATTAAAACCCGGGTTAAATTTTACGGGGTATTTTTAAAACCCCAAGGCAACCCCCCTTTTAAAAGTATTACAGTTTTTACTGAGCAGGAAAAAATCCCGAGAGCAGTACAGGGAAAAAGGGAAATACTTGGCATCATCATTTTGACGCCACCCTAAAACAACTTAAAACCCAACTTTTGGTGTTATTGGGCCCTTCAATTTAGCCCCCCTTTAAATTTTTCTCTGTCTTTATATGTTGTGACAACCCTTGTTTGAGGATGCTAAATTAAGGATGTTACAAACCCTAGGTTGGGGAACTTTTTTTACCCCTTAAGGGGTATATGCCAAAACTTATCCTTTTTCCCCAACTTCAATTAGAATCAAAAAGTGGGATATGGGATTAGGGAAAAATGAAGATAAAATTGGTAGCTATAAAACAGCCCCCAAAATTCCCCCCAGCATTGCTGTGGGGAAAGCATAAATTTTCCCCAAAAAATGCAAAGGATTGGCTAAAATTTATTTTCCCCAACAGGGTTTGTGTTATCATTAAAGGGTTTTCCCGTCTGTAGCTATCCTGGGGATAAATTAAGTATGGGAGTTAACCCCAAGGGTTTAGATTCAAATCAAATATGGAAATGGATTTACCCATATACCCCTTTTTGGGAAAAGCTAAAAATGTTCATTTTACTATTGATACCTATAGTCATTACATTTGGAACTCTAAAACGGGGAAAAGGAAAAACATTCAAAAAACATTTGAAAGCTGATAGAAAAAGGGGATTTCCCCAAAAAAAAAACAAAATGGCCCAGCATTACAAACGATAAAAAATATATCCCTTTTTGGGGGATAAAAAACTAAGGGTTTTCCCCCAAAACCCCAAACCAAGCAGTGTGAAAAAGGGCAAACAACACCCTCAAAACATATGTTACCAAATACTCTGACCTTGTAACTCCCTCGGAAAAGCTATTACGAGCTTTATTTGTGTTAAATCATCTCTGATTTTTGGAGAAAAAAAATTGCCTCCAGTATAAGCTTTTCCCAAAAAGGGAACCCAGCCCTTGCCACCTATTTATGTCCAATATAAATCAACGAAGGTTTATGGCAACCCCCAGCCCAAGTACTGTATTGGGGAGGGGCTATGTTTGTGTTTCTCCCCCAACAGGACCTAAGTGGATTCCTGCCCATGGACTCGAGCTACTCAACCGAATGAACGCCCAGAACTTCCGCCGTCATCGCGGGGAGTTAACCTGCGCCCGTTGTTGGAACCGCTTAAAGAGACGTTTTGGAGTCCGCCATCCTATTCGACACAGGAAGAGGCAAACTCCATCTGCTTTGGGAACTTAAAAACTGAGAATTTTATCCCCCACTCATTATTGTTTAGCGTGTTTGCAAGATCACAAGGCTTGGGTTAAAATTAAGTGTGGTAATTGTCATAAAAAGGGTTTTGGGGTGTCCAAGGCATTCCCAGTCTATGGGGGTTTGTGTAAATTGTACCTGGAATCCTTGTAAACGATCCTTATAGAGCGTATTGGCTGAAGCGGGATAATCCTCCCAGAATTTTCCCGAACCCCCCATTAACGTATCCGTTAGTGGAAAATCGAAAGATTGGAGCTACGAACTTAAATATCAGGTTCAAGAAATTTCTTACCAGATTAAAACCCGCTTAGCCACAGTATCTCTAGAAATCAAGTGTGGCAAGGATGTGGGTTTTCCCACTCCTGTGGCAGGTTAACCTGAGGATTGGGATTACTTGTCCGCGGTTTTCGGCCTCAACACAGGAACTGGGGAATCTAAACAAAATAGAAGAACGAAAAAACATGTGGGTCACTGGGCTAAAAAGTTAATCAGAGCAGTATATGTCTTGCTTTAGCTAAAGCTTCTGATCCCCTTTTGAAATTGCTTGGTAGGAGTCCCAACCAATTATCCTTATACCTTTCCTACAAGAATGTTTCTGAAATCCAAGAGTTTAACCTGCTTGGCTCTGCGCCTCAAAAAATGCTTTAAATTTGAAAGTTCCTACCATACGACAGTTAATGTTTCCTCACACAGACCCTATAACGAGACCGCTTATTGTCAGCACATTCAACATAAATATGTTGTTACCTCCCGTACAGGTCATTTGCCTGATGGATATTTTCTTATCTGTGGTGATAGAGCATGGCAAGGAATTCCCAGAAGTCCGGTAGGAGGACCATGTTATATAGGTCACTTAACAATGTTTGCACCTGATATCATGACAGTTCTTAAAGCCAAAAATATTCATATACGCCACAAAAGAGCAACCACACAGTTAAGCCCAGATGTCGGATACCGTCACACTTTGGGGGCCCTCCCGAGATTATTTAGCTAGCATTTTTGCTCCTGGTGTACATCTGCGTCAGCTTCACTCAATTAAGTAGATTGGCTTGTTGGACAGGGAAACAAATAAAATCACCACAAGATTTTGTCAGATCAGCTACGGACCCAGAAGGAGTGACATGCAGTCCTCCAGAAGCTGCTATAGATTTTTTACTCCAGCACAAGGTCATGGGTGTGATGAATTTGAAGGTATGTGCTGCATGAATCTTTCAGACCACTCTAACTCCATTCACAAACAAAAGCAATGAAAGACAATATGCGAAAATTACAGGAAACAAAATGATCCTTTCACAAACTGGTTAGCGTCCTTTGGATTATCTCCTTGGTTAATCACTTTGATAGAAAAAAAATTGCTTTGGTGCTGGCTATAATTTTTCTTGCAATTTTGCTTTTACGTGTATCATGCAGTGTTTGCAAAAAATGATATCGAATGCTTTTAATCAAAATGGCTATGCTTGCTAAGAAAGGGGAAGTGTAGGGGCCTGACAGCAAATGGCTGCAGGGGCAAGGCCCCAAACTGTGCAACTAAAAGGGAACAGCAAGATCACAGTTAGTAGGAATTTAAATTCCTACCAATTTTACATTTTGGTAAAAAAATTCCCCTAGCAAAGGCAAAGGTTTTA
>NW_026912828.1:0-19638 GCF_034315485.1 Pezoporus occidentalis | reverse complement strand
AGAAGAGACCAACCCCACCTCACTACACCCTTCTTTCAGGCAGTTATAGAGAGCAATAAGGTACCCCCTGAGCCTTCTCTCCTCCAGACTAAACCCCCAGGTCCCTCAGGTGTTCCCCATCAGGCTTGTGCTCCAGACCCTTCACCAGCTGCATTGCCCTTTGTTGGACCTGCTCCAGAGATTCAGCAGGGATTCTGCAGGAGCATAAGACATGGCTCATGCTACAGCAGATCCCAAACAGCTTGAACTTCAGGCACAATCCAGCAACTCTAGCACAGCGCTTGGGGTCAGCACATGCCCAGGGCTGCAAAACCCCAGCAATGCTGCTAAACCCAGGCTTGTTTGATGAGGAACTTCAAGGTATTTATGGTTTTTGCAAGTGGGAACACACTCAACACCTGCCAAATGCACCACATTGATGAAAACCACTATTTTCAACACATTAAATATTTAGAAGCTGCAAGACAACAAGTAACAATAGCATTGGGGTGAAATAAGGAGGAGGTTTCACTTAATTCTTCTGTTGCCAGCATGCACCAAAGTAAGGGCAAACCCTGGACGCCTGCTCCCTGCCTCCAGCCCATCCTTGTCACCAGGGCCATGGCACCTCTGTTCTGGCTGGGGCTTTGTAGCCCCTGAGGCTTCTCCCCTCTCCTCTTTGGGTCCCAGCAGGAAGGGCTGGAGCTGTGGGATTCAACCTCACAGCCTGGGGCTGGAATTCTCTGCCTGGCTCCAGAGGTTTCCCATCTCGGTGCAGCAGTGAGTCAGTGGAGAGCGTGACTCAGTGTTCAGCGCATAGGGCAGGGAAAGCAAATACCGGCAGCTCCTCCATGACAAAACGGTGGATCCCATGATTGCGGTGCTAGGGACAAACCTCAGCCACATCTGGCAGGGGAAGAAATGGAAAGCAGGATCCTTATAGTCAAGTCACCTCAATAAAGGTGAAGACAAGCCCTCTCTGCTCATGGGCTTCCTGAAATCCATCACCAACCTGAAGCTGGGGCAGGAGGAACTCCTTGTGCAGGGGCAAGGTTTGCAAGTGAAGGGAAATCCCCCAGGATCATTTCCACCTCTGGGTGTTTTCCTTTGGACAGGCAGCAACCACAGCTCAGGAAGGCTGCATATTTCCCTTTTCTAAATGTCCCTAACAAGCAATGCAATCCCCTGGGAAGGCTCCTGGCAGCAGGGAAAGCACAGGGCCAGGATCCTATAGAAGAAAAGCCGTTCTTCATGCTGCACTGCAGCCCCCGTGCTAACCCTAGGAGCTGGGCCAGTTCGTGCTGCCTGATGGGCACATGAGGTCAATATCCCAAACCCACTAATCTGGGGAGGTTTTATGCATGGAGGGAAAGCATTCCGTGAGAAAACCCCTCGGTGTACCTGCATAATTCCTGCTGATGCTCTATAGGGACATCATTGTCCCCAGCCCTTCCCAGTGACCTCGATGCAAACCACGCCGTCCCCAGCCCTGCCACCATGGGCACAACCATTTTAAGGGTAAAAGCCAGAAAGCAAAGCTGTGCCAAGGAGCTGTAGCTGAGCAGGCTGGTTTGAGGCCATTGCCTGCAGAAAATGAGTCCAGGGGAGGGAGGGTTTTCCTGAATCAGGAAGGGTGACGAGGGCACAGGACCAGGGCCGAGTTTTTCTCAGGATTTTCTTTTAGGTGGCAGAGAAATCTGAGAGCACCAGAAAGGAGCTGGTAAAACAAATAGGTGTGTCCGGCAGCAAAAGGGACACAAAAGGGACACAAAAGGGACACAGCTATAGCAATGGGACAGGCCCTGCTGACAAGAGGCTGCACAAAGGACCTTCTTTTAGAGATGAAAAGCAGTTTATGAGCTGGCAGGGCTCCCTGGGAAGGTGCTGGGGCTGCCAGCGTGGCCCTGGGAGGCAGGAGCTAAAAAGCCAGGATGGGGGGGAACAGAAAATCCTAGAATCACAGAACGGTTTGGGTTGGAAAGGACCTTAAGATCATCCAGTTCCAAACCCCCTGCTACGGGCAGGGACACCTCACGCTAACCTGGTGCCTGTAGCATCCCCTGGGGCCGGAGCTGCAGTGCGTTTCTGGGAGGCCCATGGAAAAGGGGTGTCATACAGGGGCTGCTCCCCAGGGCATGGGAGGGTCCCCAAAGGGATGGATTATTTTGGGGATCCCCCAAGCTCTGCTTGCCAGGATGTTGTGTTTCTGGTGTCATCATTTGCAGGTGCAGCCTGGGGCTAATGCTTGCTAGCTTATAGAGGTGTCCAAGGCTTGGATGCTGCCTGAGCTGGATGCCACCCTCAAGCCTTGCTCGCTCCCATCCCAGGCACCTGCAAAGGGAGAGGCAAAATGCTGCTGGAGGGTTTTGCAGCCACTCAGAAAGCCTTGAAGGCGGTGCCCAAAGCAAGACCATGAATAACAGGGGTTGACCAAGACGTGACCATTACACTGCATCTAGGGGTGCAGCATCCCCCAACAGCCACAGGCCCCTGCCTTGCCTTCCTCCTCCTGTGTCCCCTGCAGAAAGTGGGGTCTGGCTCAGCAAAACCTCCTGGGACATCCAACCCAACACAGGAGGTATATGTGAGCCAGAAGCTCGGCTGAGCCACCGGAGTTGATCAGAGGGACAAGCTGCACGGTGGCGAGGGCAGAGCAAGGCTGGGGGAGCCAGCAGCTCGATGCCGGGGGACTGGTGGTGGGACACAAAAACCAGCTTCTGCCCAGAGACATTCACACTCCGGTTGAGTTTTGCTGCAGATGAGGGCTCCCCAGGACTGAACTGAAGCACTCCCAAGCTGGGGCTGAGCTGCAGTCATCTCTTTTAGCTTATCCAAGACTAAGAAAAGATTAGCTTGGAATTAAAGCCATGGATCAGCACTGACAACAGCATGACTCTGCATGCAGCCACCTCACACCACATGAACACGCCTGCAGCTGACTGTGGACAAGAGGAGCCCAAACCTCACAAGCAAGCAAATCTCTGTTTAGGGCTAGCCTGGGACCTTAAGGGGTATTTGGGAGAACAAGCAAGTGGTGATGCCTCTCCCCTCTGGATCTGGCAGCCAGAGTGCTGACCAGAGCATGGTGGTTCCCAACACTATGAGGATGCTACACGGGCAACTATAAGAAAGCTGCAGAAACCAAAACAGGAGAGCACAGGCACCTTACGGGTGCAGCAGGGATCTGCTTCCCCAGCAGCCTCATGGAAAGGGCAATGTAAAAATCAGAAGTGATGTTAAAACAGTCACTTGTAGTTTATGCCTGTGCAAGAGAAGCAATCACTACTCTGGTCTCCGTTAGCTCAAGCCAGGCTGAAGTCTTGCTAAGCCAGGTCAGACTGTGCAGTTCTCTGAAATCACAGGAGGAAAAGCCTTAAAAGGAGAAGAGCCAAAGGCTGCCTTGGGCAGCCCGTGCTGCTGTCATGGCTGTGTCCTTCAGGGCAGTAAATGGCTGGTGGGGCACCATGTGGCTGGGAGCCACATCCTAAGACTGGGAAGGAGCTGGACACAGAGCCAGGTAAAGCCAGCACTGCCTCTCAGCACTGCACTGGTGAGGAGTAGCCTGCTGCTTTCTAGGGCGATTCAAAAGCAGGGAAAGAAAGCTCCTCTTGCTCAGGAGCCCAAGAATAACACATGCATTGCAAAGGGCAGAGCAGTCCCAGCAATGACACACAAGGGGGCTGCAACTCGGAGGAGCTGCAGAGCTGCTTTAGAATCAAAGAATCAACCAGGTTGGAAGAGACCTTTGAGATCATCAAGTCCAGTCATCCCCCAGCACTGCCAAGGTCACCACTAACCCATGTCACTGAGGACCTCGTCTACACGGTGTGTGAACACTTGCAGGGATGGTGACTCCAGCACTGCCCTGGGCAGCTTTTCCAATGCCTGAGCACCCTTTTGGCGTCGCAATCGTTCCTAACATCCAGTGAACCTGCCAACCCTGGAGCTGGCTGCTCTCCAGCTGAGCACGCTCAGAGCCCAGGAGCCCGGCAGACGCCCGCTCCCTGCACCGTAGCCGGAGCCGGGAATGCAGCGTGTGCCCAGCGCTGCAGGGCCGCAGCCGCTCCGGGGGCGAGCAGCCCCGGATGCCCCCCTTGTCGCTGAACCCCCTTGTCGCTGTACCAAGAGCAGGCACCTCCTGGTCCCCGCGACGGGACTCGCTGTTCCCGGTGCTTGGCTGCCTGGCGAGGGCTCCGGAGCTGCGTGAGCAAGGAGCTGGGACGGAAACGGCTCGGGTTTATGCAGAAGAAACTCTACCGGCAGCAGCCGCAACAGCACCAATGGCTCTTGGACTGAGCGCAGCCACCCTGCACCCTTCACTGGCCCAGGGGGCATGAAGCATTGAGCGCTGGAAAGCAAGCAGGCAAAGCCCCTAAGGAACTGCAGGGATTTTTCTCATGCCCTTCTAACACTGATTTTGGCTAGGAGGAGAGCTTGTGGAGCAGAGCAGCATCTCTAATTCCTACAGTGTGTTGCAAGCACAAGGGACAGACAGTGGCACCTCCTGGGTATCAACCACACTGCTCATCCATGGATTCCCCCCTTGCCTGTGTTGCAGACTTAAAGAAAAGCTATAGCCTCTCAGCAGCAGGCTCTGCTGGGTTTAAGCATTATTAGTGCAAAATTCAGGAGGAGTTTGCTTTACTCTCTTAGAGCTTTTGAGTTTATGGTAAATAAAGGAACTATTTTCAGCTCCCTGGGTCCTGCCTCCCACAGCCTGATGAAACCACAGGAGAGAACCGGCACAGTGGGGAGGGCAGGAGCAAAGAGCACACTCTCCACCATGCCATCAGCTCTGAAGAAGCTGAGACACCTTCTGCAGACAAATAAGGTGCCAGAAGATCAAATGCATCACGCTGTATTTTGAGACCAGTGAATGAGAGGAGGAAAAGGCAGTTTTTCAGAGCAACACAAGGAAGACAATCGTTAAAGGCAAGGAGACATCATTTAGAATCCAGCAGCATATCCACAATTGACCCCGTGGAGGATGAAACACTCTTTTTTTTCTTTAAATATTAACATTCAGAGTATGAAAGAACAAAGACATCTTAAACAAACCCAAAGGGAATTGGTGGGGAGAAAAAAGCCCAACCTGATACTCCAGGGAGCATAAACCCCAAGGTATGGGGGTATTTCTGAGAAACCATTGACATTTTTTATTAATGAGCTTTCCGTGGGTGGTTTGTGCAAAGCAGAAGGGTAAGAGACGCAGACACGACTTACTCTCAAAACGAAAGGTCTCCTGACTCAACGCTTCTCCTGACTCAAGAATTCATCTTTGTGTTTTCTGCCTTCTCCAGATCCTGCTGGATGCAAGACAAAGCTGTACAATTTGTGAACTTCCTATCAACAGAGCAGGCTGTTTAGGCTCCAAGGCAACAAAAGCAAGTTAAAGCCTCCTCTGAAATGCTTAACTACATATGCTTACCATTACACCTTAATCGCAGATTTAATTTAATCTAAGCACAGTGATGAACTGAAGCCCTACGCACTACATATACATATTGAAGTCCCCCTTTTATAGGTATTCTATAGAAGATGACTTATTAGAGAGTGAAAAATCTTTATAGGATGCTTTTACTAATGAGAAAGCGTAAGGGGAAGCCTTTTCTGTCATTCCTCAGGCATTAATATAGGATCAGTCACTCAGAAACTCAGACTGAGCTTCAACAACATGCAGTTGATGGCAGGAACTGCACTATAACCCCTTCCAGGATTACAACCCCTGCATGCACTACAATCCCCACCTGCAAAGCCCTCCTAGAGCAATACTCTGCTACTGTCCAACAGTACAGAAATAACTTGGTCATATAGTCTGTGGAAACTTACTGGGTCTGGTTAACAACACACAGGGAATATATATTTAAATAAAGTAATTACCAAAACATGCTGTGCATCACTTCACCTCTTTTCACTTTGTTTTGCCTTTGTCCATGTTCCTGATGCGGCAGCAATGCCAGTGGATGAGCAGAGCAGCAGCTCCTTTGGAGTCCAGTAAGAGGTTTTGTTGGTTTCAAGAAATTGTATGTGGCTGAGGAGGTTAAAACCTTTGGGGGGGCTGAAAGGCAGCAAGGTAAAAGCTGAGCTCCAAACCCAGCCCCACAGAGGTGCATTAAAGATAACGGCAATTATCCACCACAAAGAGCTAAAAATCTGGAATCAGATGATCTTTAAGGTCCCTTCCAACCCAAACCATTCTATGAATAATTTTACATGTCAGATATTAAGCACAACGGAGTAAGAAGGTATGATGTTTAGCAAGACCTTCCCAACACTTCCTGGAAGAGAGCAAACACCATCTGAGAGCAGCAAGCGAGTGCCAGTTCTCCCTGTATCCCTAAGGAAGCACCGCGCATCTCATCTCTGCCAAGAGAAGGAGCCATGAAACACACCTTTGCGGGGGACTTGCAGCAAGGCACAGAGATGCACTAAAGCAGGTCACAAAAGTAAGAGACAACTGAAAATGTGTTGCTGTAGTCACTGCTCAGAGCCATCAGAGAACATAATCAAGCTCACCACAATTAGCCAAACCTCAGTCCTTTGCAGGTAGGAATGGGGAACACTCCCCAGCAGTGCTGGTGAAGAGAGGCGCATCCACTGCCGGATGTGGTCCACACCATGCCTACAAAATGGAGCACCTCATCTAGCAGTCACTCACGTGCAAATACAGGTCTCAAAATGGCTTGGAGTAAGCATGTCTGATGCTGCAGGTGCTAGGAGATGCGAACAAAGTGCTTTGGAAATAAGCCTGGGAGAGAAGGTACCACTGACAAATATTTGCAGGCACTTTAATTTTATATTCCTTTGGTTTTAATAAAACTGACTTTTTCCCTGCAAGACAAGCTTAAATATTTGTTATTTGCACTGCAAATGTTAACAACAAAAAAAAACCCAGTAATATTTATGAGAAGTCAGACAGTGAAGTGGGGAATGGATGCAAGAAACCAGCATTAAAAAAAGAGAATAAAAACAATTAAAATTGTCAGGAAAGCATTTGTAAGGAGAAACTCCCCAGCAAAATCTGTAACACTTAGGTGGAAAGACTTCTGTCTCCAACACAGTCTGGTTTTCCTTTCTCTACTTCTTCTCCCCGTGTTCCCTAAATCTAAACAAACATTCTCAGCCCTTGAATATAAAAAGAATGACTCGCTAAATGCTAAGGACCACTCCAAAACTGAGATTTCCATCTATTTAGCAGCAATGCTTGTTGATGTTTCCAGTTGGAGGAAACAGGTTGGGGGGGGTTAAAGGGTTTATTTCTCCTTAGACTGCATACTCATTGATGAGCCCCACCACAATGTTGCAGCCTGGGTTTGAACTGGATACCAACTTATTATTTTTTATGATTATTATTTAGGAGGTAAAAATCAGGCAAGATTACTGCAGAATAAACCCAGTTCAATTAGACCTAACCATCATGGAAAGAATGAGCTTTAATCTTACTTCCTTTACCTCTTACTTAATTCCTTCCCTATTCATAGTGGATTTCTCTCTTATTCACTTGAATCGGAATTGACTTCTGTGATTGAAATTCAGAGGTGGGCCAGATTGCTGTTTCCCATACAAAGCCCAGCACAGTTCCTGTTTTTCCAGGCCATTTTACCAATGCACATTTAGTTATTATCCAGCCTGATCTCCCGAAGTGTTGAAAAGTGTCCCCTTTACATATATTAATTTGTTTTCCAACATTCTAGTAGCTTTGCCTAAAGACCAGGTCATTCTTTTCATAGACTCCCACGGCTGTGGCTGTTGTTTGTTCCCTGGAAACAGGGTAGGCTCCTTGTGCTGGTGGTTTCCTCAGCTGATATCCAACATGACTCACTTCTGGCCACAAGAAACCACATTCATCATTAAAAAGGGAAAGTACCGAATCAGATTATCGGAGCCTTGCTCTGTTCCAATGTGCCCATATTTTATAGCAGGGCACCTTCATGGATTTGCAGATGGTCACTGCAGGTTTAAGATTATAAACAGGGCAGGTCTTGACCTAATGGGACATTGCAGCCTCATTTGGACCTCTTGGAAGAAAAACATTTTTAATTAACTTGTTCTGAAAAACAGTGTTTCACAAACACGATGGTTGTGACCTCCCTTACATCTCAGTGCCTGGGCCCACACTAAGTTTAACAGCAGATTAAACTGAACGTGTTTGATTTACCACTGTCACGGGGGATGTTCCCCACTCTCCCACAGCTTCACAACCATACTAATTTGTATTTAATAAAATTACCTAATTAAGCATTCCCTGAGCAGGCGGAACCAGTGGAAACAACTTGCAGCTTTAGGTAAATACAGAAAGACGTCAACTTGCTCACACTTCCCTGAACAACCCTTCTCTCAAGCCAAACCCAAGGTAAATAAGCTTCTACACTGAGCTATTAGACTAGGTAGGCACGAGCACCTCTACTGATAAATGCTACTAGCTAAAATCAAGAGGCACCAAGACAAATCTCAGCTTTACATGAGACACCTGCAGCCCCAGATGCATGTTTCAGATGTGAAAGTAAATGCAGGCACTGAAACCAGTGTATATCCATGGGAAACCTTCATTTTTAGGATAAGGCCACTGGAGTGTATGCAGCAGGGCTTGAATTTAAGCGATGACTCCAGAAGTACATATCATATGTAGTTCAATACAGTATCAGATATATACTGACCGCATGAAGAAAGTTTTGCTTACAGGCACAGCAACTGAAGACACCCAAGAAAGCCTCTGGCTCTCCCTGCAACTCCAAGCATTCACCACTCAGTGAGGAGAGGAAAAAAAAGCAAAAAACCAGACATTGTGTTGTATGTTTTTGTTTTTATAGAATTTTTACAATATATTTCTCTTCATTTGCATATTTTACCCACATCTGTAGCTTTCTTTTTACATGTTGAACTGAACTGGAAGAAATCTAAAGGCCTGATATATTTTAAACAACTGATAAAAATTGCAAAGTATTAAACCCGTAAGAAAAGAAATTATAAAATTCTCTTTGTTAAGTGTTTAATGAAAGCAAGTCAAATGTATTATTAGGAACAATATGGTTTGACTTAAACACATCATCAGGTGATTCAGGCAGGACAACTTCTGTTTTTGTTATATTAGGCACATTTTTTCTGCATACCTGTTTTTCCCAGACAGTTTTATACTACTCAATAGTATCATCCACATCCACTAGAACCGCTGCAGGATTCTCAAAATATGATTGACCATGAATATTCACTATTGGTATTTGCTTCCTTTCTTTATAACTATCAGAAGGAAAAAAAAAGTATTAATAATCAGTGTTTCTTGACTCTTAAAAAATCCATAATGAATGAGTTGTAAGGCAGCAACAGATTCAGTGTCAACTCAGGTCGCAGTTCTTCAGTTCCATCTAGTGGGTAGAGATTATAGGTAGTGGACACTGTTCCTAGACAGTCCCTTTAGGGCAAGGCGACTGACTCATGGGGCCAGTTACTGCTGGTAGAGTAAGTTACAGTGGTACACCTAAGTAGGGAACACTGGCCATTCCTGTGTCATTCTCGCAGCCTCATGTCTTTAAACAGAGAGCAAAAAGACAGTCTACTGGGGAAAAGAAAGTGACTATGCTAGAGCCATGAGAGGTTCTGTGAAGGGTTTATTTACAGTCTTCATCCCTGATGTGAAAAAAACAAAAAAGCCTTCTCTGACTAACACAGGCAGATCTCAGCAGCATGCTACATGCCTTAGCAAATCAGCCCATTGCATATCCCTGACCACGTAGCCATGGATTCACACTGAGGCAGTGAACAGAAGTCCTACTGCTCCAGAAGAGCAATTTCAAAATGCTCACCTGCCCATCAGTTTGACTCCCTGAAGGAGACTAAAGAGCGTCTCATTTTGGTGGAGCAACTCCCTGATCCCAGAATCTGCTCACGCTGTTAGGAACTGTGGGAACAGTTGCTCCTCAGAGATCTCTCAGACAGCCCTGCAGTGAGATTGCAAACTCCAATACGTTACTCAGATGTGGGAGCAAAATGAACCATGTGTTAAAGGTGTGCCCCAACTCTGATTAAGTCCCTTCCCATCACGATCTCATTCAGGAAGGAAGGAGGGCTTTAACCTTCAATTATACTCGAGGAGGGGGTTCAGAGCAGTATCTCTCTGCCTCCTTTCAGACTTTGATAAATGGTACATTTTCCCTGAATTCTGGCATTCTCATTTGCTAAGAGGGCCACTCCGCTCCTGAAGGCAATGGCTTCAGCATAGTGCTGCTTGGTTGTCAGCTTTAAGTCTTTCAGGCAGAATAATAACATTCTGGTTCAAGCTGATCTGAAGCAATGTTCACTTTGCACTCACCTGCCTGAACAGAATTCAAATCATCTCTAACTACAGCACTAGATGCCATCCAAGAAAAGGGGATATATTACTGTACATTTCCCTCTCAGGGGAAGATTGGACCACCCTTAAAATTCCAGCCCCAGCAAGTAAGACCATCAATTCAGAGGTCATCCCCCAATGCAGTGCTCCTGTACACATTGCACATTGACATCTAGGCACCCCTCCCCTTTTGGACAAGTGAGGTCCTTGGGCAAGCATACTCCTTTCTGAGAGAGCCACTGCCTTTATACAACCTGTATTCAGTTATTACTGAAGCTTTTGGGTCCCTTTCTTCCATATCCTGATGTTGATGAAGGGAAGAAGAAAAAATTTAGCATAAATTTCTCTGCATTCATACCTGACAAGACCATACTGTCTAATGGTATATAAAATGCACCCCAAAATGCTTTTTTGTTCTTTATAATTCTTTGGAAAGGGAATAACCAGCATAGTTGAGCAGGAAGAAAGCCAATTTATTTCAGCACAGAAGGTCTGCAATTGATTCCATGTTCACTAGGAGTAATGCAGTTATTGCTCTGTATGGTAAGACTTGATTGATCATTAACCCCCACCCTGAGTGCTGGGAGTCTGGGTTCCCAGCATTGCCAAGAAGGACCTCCCAAGCCACTAGTATTGAAATAATTGGAAGAAAAAAAGCTTCATTAACAATTTCTTGTAAAGTTGTGATCTTTGAGAAACATGTAAGTTCCTCAGTTCTTCCTATTATCACTGCTCTGTGAATGGAGGCTAGCCTTTGCTCTCCACACTAGAATGATATACTACTTAGAACACCACGCTGGAGATAAGGTAAGAATAGATGATCCAGCTGATCAAATCAAAGAACATGAGAAACAAACTTCTCGCACAAGGATGCTCTGAAACTGGAATCCTTTGCTATGTGAATCACCAGAATTTGTTTTACAACCTGTAGTTTAGCAAGAATTAAAATCTTTTTTCTTGGGTAGTAGCCTTCAAAGCAAAAGCAAACATGACAGGATTCAAGTGTGGACCATTTCTGCATCAGCCCACCAGATTATGGTTTGCCTATCTCAATTCAACTACATACAACAGACACTGTCGATGCCATCACTCCGAGTCATTTCCATCAATCAAGTTTCCCTGGGAGCAGATGATACCAATGCAGGGGCCTTCCATTCTCAGCTACCTTCTTCCATTTACTTCCTCTGGGTAAAAAAAAAGTATTGTTCAGTTTACTCTAACATGCTACAATATGTGCATACATAACTGTAGGCGACGCGTGAGTTACTTCAAGATGTGCTTTTTCATTGAAGTGCGCTTTTACTTTTACAAATTCTACATCAAGGTGGAAGGAAGGAAGGAAGGAAGGCAGGCTGCAGAGTGCTCATACACTGAAGCTGAAGGAACTTTTCCTGAACGGAGTTAAGATGTTCGTTCCAATGTCCTATGGACAAACTACTCTATCCCATGCACTCCGGCCTGAGCCAGTATTAAACATTCCAGAAACTTGTTGATTTGTTTGGATAGTTAATGGCAAGGCTGATAGCAGCAATGTTTTTCAGGGCCTAAAAGAGAGAAGGAAAAAACAAAGTCGTGATTCTGCTAATCCAAAATGAAAGAAAACCTTGTATGAAATTAAACAGAAATAAATAACCACCCTGTTTCTAGCTGCTCCTCTCATGGCAGTGCAACAATTGTCATGTATCCAGGCAGTTCCAGCAAGGCAACTGCATTTCCAGCTACTGAAAGACCAGCCCCCATGCCCATTCCCACGTTTTGGCAGTTTGGTAAACCAGGTATATATACCTGATGACACCCAACAGCCTCTTTGTGGCACATCAGCTGACTATTAAAGGAGAACATTTGTGCGTAGTTCATTCACGTATTTCAGAGGCCTTTCATGGTACTGTAAAGTCAAAGTACATTTATCTCTACTTTATACAACTCCACTGGGCAGTCAGAAACCATTCATTATTTCTGCCTGCCAGAAAGATATTGCAAACCCACACATCACTGAGGTTGTGCAAGCTTATTACCTGTGCTGTGCAGCGATGAAGATGATCTTCAGTATTTAAGGCAAGCAGATACTCCTGTATAGATCCAAGCTCCTGCAAGAAAGCATTCAATGAACACCAACACTTCTACTAAAGATATCATCCTACTAATTAACATTAAAATGCTGATCATGACAGTAGTCCCCATGAACCAAAGATATCTGAAACTACACATAAGACTCTCCCTGACCAGAACACAGTTTGTGACCACAGATCAGTCCATTAAAGACCGTTTCTATGTAATGTGCAAAACCAACTCAAGGAAAAGCACATTTAAATACCTTTAATTATTAAATCAGCATTCCTCTCAGAAGAAAGAGTGGCTTTAGGGCTTGCTGCCTTAAGTGCATAAGGAGTCATGACTATTACATAAGGCTCCACAATGGATATGGCAACAGTATGCCCCTCTATTAGAATTTGCTACCAGACTCCACAAGAGAAAGTTTTTAATGTGTCTGAAGCATTTAATGGTTCTAAAGCTCTGATGAACTTTGCCAAGATACAGGAAAACTACCTGTAATTTAACACTGAACTATGTATCATTCTGGGCACTGGGGAGAGGAGGGATGCAAGTACAGGAACTGCTTACAGTAACTCTGTTTTCTGTAACAAAGAAGAGTTCTGCAAGTGCGCGATGAAGAGGAAGAAGAATCCCAGGCTTGGCCATGTCATGACACAAGTTGTTTTCCATATGGGTAAAAAGCTGCCAAAGTGGCTTCAATAAGGTAAGGTCACAGTCCCTGAAAAAGGAATTCAAATGAAGTAGTGAGTAACCATGACTTTATGCCTGCTTCTGGGAAGGCAAAAAACCCAACACAGAACCCCAAACAAATTCAAGAGAACAAAACCATACAGTTTTAACAGATGCATCAATGAAGGAAGAAGCACAAGAATTATCCTAAAATTTAAATTCAGTCAAGTGTTTCAGCACAATTAATTTCATTCTGAATCAGTGGAGAAAACCTCACATCTGTGAATGTCCACATGACTTCCGTAAAACTTAAGTGGCCGCCTGAAATGAGGACTTTAAAATAACTATATACATCACTTTGCAAAATGCTGTAGCTCCATTGAGGTTATCCAATACTGCACTACAGCACTAAGCAGGTGATGCCCTTGTACAGTGCAGACAAAAACTGATCTATAGCTTTAAAAACGATTCCAACCCTGCCTCCTTCCTACTCCTGAGTTAAAGCCGACTAACCCAAATGGTACTTACTACATGGATAGGATGACAAATATTGGGGGGGGGGGGGAAGGAGAGAAAAGGGGAAACTCAATTTCAGAATTTATCATCAGATTAACACAAGAAAAATTAAATAATACAAGCACAATAGAGACTTGGCCTTTCAGCAATTAAATTTGTTGTCCACATGACAAAGATGAAATTTGCTGATGAAAATACCTAAGGGAACTTGAAAAAATAAATCCATGATTAAAATCCCAAAGCCAGGTTTTCAGACTTGGAGGCAGATCAGTGTATCTAAAGTCTGCAGAGAACCAAATGGTTTTATGTAATTGTGCATTCTTATCACAGCATGTAAATATACTTTTTGACTTCCCTTTATCAAAGCAAGCTAGTAGGATGCTGTTCTTTTAATGGTTTTGCTTATTCTGAACTGAAAAGGTATAACCAGGTAAGTGTCAGTGTTCCAGCATTCTTGTCTGTTTCCAGTATTTCTATTGAGTTAATGTGACTGGGAACAAATGCAAAACACTAAGAGCTCAACACTGTTTTGAATGTGTATTTTCATGAGGAATACCCATGCCATACATACATAAGCATTAGTATACCTATCTCTTCTAAAACTCAATTGCAAGCTTAGTGGTACAACTGAAAACAGTAATTTAAAAGTTATTTACTTTCTAGAGAAGCAGATCATCATTTTACCAGTTTATTATTCCATCTTCACCTTAATCCTGAAGTACTACTAATAAAGTAAATTTCTAGAAAATGAACTGAAATCTCTTCTTTGTCCTGTTTTGGGGTGACTTGGTTTCCTTTAAAACAACATTTGAGTTCATTGGACCTTTTCAGAAAGCCCCCCCCAAAAATAAATAAAAGAATGGTTTCAAAATAACCCTTTATAATAAATATCTATCAGGCACTGTGAATTGTATCTGAAAGGCAAATTATCTACTTCAAATCATATCAGCTTAGTCACTTTTTCTTCTCATGCTGTTTTCCTTTTAGTGCACATCATAGAACAGTCCACTCACCTCTGGGCACTGCACTGCACTATCTTCAAGAGCAAGTGGATAGCCTTCAAACGCTGGTGGCCGGTCTGACGGCACGCTACCCCAACCTGCCATTCCCAGATTTTGGCCAGTGGGAGGTGAGGAACTACCCTTTCCTCAGACAGCATCTGCTTTAGAATTTCAAACCCTGGAGAAAGAAAATCAAGTAAAATTCAAACAGCTGTTACTTTTGTAGGGACCCATTCTGTTCATATAGTCAGTTCTCTCTTCTCCATATAATAAATACTGATCTGGCAAGCAAGAAATACCAAACTGTAACACCAAACAAAAACTTGAGATAATTCTGGATTACATCTCAAGATCACAAGTCTTTTCTTGGGCAAAATATAGATCAAAACGAGAAAGAAGCCTATCTGAAATTAAAGTTTGCCCAAGTAAGGCAAATTAAGCATAGGTGTTTCAGTGGGAGGTGTCCCTGCCCAGGGCAGGCAGGTTGGAACCAGATGATCTTAAGGTCCTTTCCAACCCTAACTATTCTATGATTCTATAGGTCCTCACTATGCAGTTGACTTCTGCTGATGCAGTCATCCACCAGCCTCAACTTCATTACAAATATTTAAACTCTAATACAAACTAACAAACCCTTTCATGCTATAGCTAGAAATTAGATCCAGAACCAACTTATCTTAATGGATAACGATTTTTAAAGACACAATTACAATTATTTGTGTTTCTGATTATGGCACCTTAGAGTGGTTACTTAGGTGTGTAATTACTGATATAATGAAACTTTGAATGCAAGTAACATTACTATAATTGTCTCCACACCTCTGAAGATCTGGTATTTCTAACAAAGTCACAGCAAGTAAGAGACATTAGTCAAGAATCAACCTGAACAAAACTAAACACATTGTTTCCCAAACATTGGAGAAAGCAAATTCTAAGTCAAGAAAGGGGATAACCACAAGTCTCTCAAAGCTTGTCAAAATAACTCCAGAAAGCCCTTTCCAACACATTCTGAGCAGTGCTTACCTGTCTGAAACCTTCCAAGATGACCTGCTGTCACTGTAAACTTATAACCCCACTCAGTGTTACTCATGTCAGAAGTAAATCTGTAATAGAGCGTGTCACCTGTGTACAAGGGGAGGAAGAAAATCCACATGACTACCTTCTGAGTTAGCTTTGCTACCACAAATGCAATTCAGATGAAAAGTCTGTCACAGATTAATCCTAGAAATCATCATTCAGGAGATGTGATCTTTTGCTTTTTGGTAATTCTGAAATGCACAGAACAGTATGATAAGCAGGAGGCTAAAGCAAAACACAGAATGGTTTTCACTGTGTAAAGATACAAGGATAATGTCTCTTACATGCTTGTCAGCTGGATGGAAGGAGGAGTTAAAGAACCTCTATACTGAACACAATTAAACTTCCCTTTTCCAATTGTGTTATGGATCAGTTATGATTTATGAAAAAAGAACCTCTACAAAAGCAGCCAAATTCACAGCCCATTAAACAAAAGGTTAAAAAACAGAGAAAGCAAAGCTGCACTGCTTTTACATGTCAGAGAATTAAATGGCACATTTTCACTCTAGGGAACAAAACCCTTAAGTGGTTATGGTTAAAAGCGGAAGAGCTATCACAATGCTTGACCATTTTGCAGTAGGAACTGGAACATTCAAGAAGTTCTTGTCATTGTAGCATCTCCAGCTCCTCAGAGGGAAACACTGGTGGTTAGCTGTAATGCTAAACAAAACAGGTCCTTACCTGTCATGCTCTGCAATACTAGATCTGATTAAAACAGAATCTCCTTCTGTTCCATGGAAAATCCTGTCACCCTGGGACAAGCATGCTAGTTTTCACTGAGAAGCAGAATTTGCAGTTTCATGAAGAAACATTTTGAAAACATTTTTTACGATTAAAAAACCCCTAAAAATCTAAAAGCTTCTTCCCTTTTTCATCACAAAATGGAGTCATTGATCTCTGCTATTCCTAGGAGTTTTGAGAAAGCCCTGCCATCAAATGAAAAGCCCAGAAGCCTTCAAATGCCTGGTTTCAGTTAAGCCTGCTGAAGGGAATCAAGAGCCTTAATCCAGACAGCCTTGTCCAGAAATGAAGTTTCACAAGGTGAAAATTAAGTTTCACAGCCAAGGCTGCTCCAAAACAATGGGCCTCCAAGTTCAGTTTCTTGGCAAAACCTCTGCAACTATTTGGAAGGAAAAGGACAGAAGAAGGTCATAAAAATCCAAAGTATTTCTACAGTGTACTCGTTTGTTAATAACTTGCACTTTGTCACCCAAACTGCTCTGCTAAGAGAGCTCCTACACCTATTTCCAGCTACTGACAGCACTCAAAGTCAAAAGCTTCCTGCAATGTCATGGTGCTCAGTGGGTTAAAACAACTTAAAAGACATTATCCTTCAGCTCACCAGCATTTGCTACTCTGTTATCAAAAACATGCTTGGGAGAGAACAGAGACTGAAGCTGTCAGTCAACTGATTTTTTTTCAGCTGTACTCTGTGGCAACAACTGGAGACAAGGCACGGGCACACACTCCTTATCTGAGCACTTGTGTAGCAGAGTGAAGAGATAAGCCTATCTTTTGGGTTTTTTTTAATGTGCTTCCTGTGGAAAGTAAGACAAGGCAGAAACAATGTAAGTGAATGTTGTGCAGAACAAGGACTGTGTTGGAACAGAATCAAGATCAAAATTTGTTTCCAGTCACGGAGTGCATGCTTTGACCAAAGGGTGGAAAAAAAAAAAGGTCAAGCAGCAGAACAGCAGATAAGCCTACTTTCAAGAAACAAATGCAAGAGCAACACGTCAGAGCAAACAGGCTGGGACAAGAAAAGGATTGTCTTTTCAGGAACATCCACATATAAGTGTCATTAGTTTCTCTTGAGAGTCCAAAACACCATCAATAGCCTACGCATCTGCACTTTGAAACGCAGCATATTCACCTGGAAGTTCAAAATTATTCCACTTCTGTGGAGACCCACTGAAGCTGTGTCGATCCTGCTGGAAATCACTGCTGCTGGACATGAGCAACTCATCACAGCCCTCTTCTGTATTACACTGAGAGTCAAATTTGATTGAGAGGTAGATAGCACCAGGAATGTGAACTTTATCCTGAGAAATAAACACATGATCTTTGCATCCTGCAATACTATATTACCAAAGAGCTACTTCACTTTCACCATACAAACAACAAATACTACAGCATATCCATAGAGAAAAAGAATCCCCCAAAAACCAAACAACCCTCTTTAACGTTTTTATCCGGAGCTAATTTAACAAATGTAAAGCATGGCCTATTGTTTGTGTTAGTTGTTAAACATGTAAAATTAATTGCTAGGGTTTTATTAGAAGCTGTAATTGTTGCTGATACTGATCTCCACTGCCACAACCTAAAGGTTTATATGCATTTTAAACAATAAAAATCAGAAGAGTTAGAGCTGCAGATGAATTAAAAACCCCAAGGCTGGCCAGAGGCAACAATTACTTACTAAACTTTACTAGAAAAAGGCTTTCAAACAGTATCAAGAGAAGAAAATAAGAATTGTTTGTGTCAGGATAAGATAATCTAAAATGAGAAATACAAGAAAAACGAGACTCCACTCCCAGCTTTCATCTAACAGCACAAGAAAGTAACAGGCAAACGGAAATCCTTTGGAAGAGAAGAAAATAATAATTGTTTGTGTAGCAAAACCATTGAAGTTATGCACTTTTCACATGATTGAATTAGATTACATAAACGTGCCTTACTGAACATATTTCTTTACAGGGCAAGGCCTCACTCATCCAGCAGCAGCCCTTCCAAAAGCAACACTGAACAGGTATTTCCCAGGTGCTTCAAGCAAAAAGTCTCACAGGTAAACACATGGACCACTGACATTTCTGCTCCAACCACCTTGATGTTTCAGAACTCTTCCAGCCATGCAAATGCACTGTACTACACTACAAGTCTAACTTACCTCAAAATTGGTATTGCTGTTAGAAAGATGTTTAGATTCACGCATCTGCACTGCCATTCCTGGTTCTTCCATGAACTGGCAAGCTGTCAGTGCCATTGTCCATGGCATGCTCTCACTGCACCCATGCAGTACCTTCTGTAAAATCTGGGAAGAAGCAATACATCATGTAAATACAATCTGCTATCAAAACTATTACAAACTTATATACTGATGACTGACAGGAGCCATTTCTAGCCACACAACATTTTGGAAGAACAAGAAACAAGACATCACAAATGATGTCGACAAGTGTTATTTCCATAAGTGCAGAAGATTTTACTCTGCCCTCTGTTTCAGATCTTTCGGTTCTTATCTCATGAAAACGTGACAGCTCTTAGCTCCATCTCTTTCCACAAATGCTAGGAACAAGGATTATCCATAAAGTAGTTAACAGTAAACTAAAGCTGTAAACAAAGGAAGATAAACAACTAAATACTAAAGACACCTTTACCTTCTATTACTTACAGGTTTTGATTTTAATAAAATATGTTCTGTTTTAGCTTTCACAACGTACAACTTCACATACAAGAAGGAAGCCATCAGTCACTGGCTGCAGTGTTTGAAAGCAGTAGATGCAAGAGCTGTGTCTTTAAAAATACAAACAAATGCCATTTAGCCTATCAGGATACACTAAATGCTAATTAAGAACAACCTGAATCTCCACTTTCTCTGATTTTTCAGAGCTTTTGTGTGCTTTTGAATCAGGATTCCTGCTGCTCAAGGCCCTTTATTATCGTAACCTATGACACCTCTTCATGTGCACTTTTCTAGCTCCTCCTATAAAATGTGATACTAGCTCAGACTAAACGTTCACCTCCACATCAGCCAAAAAAATTGATTTCTTGGGAAAAAGAGTTTAAAAGCAAAGGCAGTATGTAGCACAGTTCCTGAATGTCTTCTTTGCCTCCATGCACTTGCAGAATAGCCTAACACAAAGGTTTCTGTATTTAATACACCCCAACATATTGTTATTCTATCAGTTCATCCTGATGTTTTCTGAAACTACATAAACACCCTGTGGCAACAATTTCAATGACATACCTTGTCAAGAACCAGTTCTTTTGGTTTGTTTTGGACCTGCCACTTAT
>NW_026912827.1:0-17743 GCF_034315485.1 Pezoporus occidentalis | reverse complement strand
ACCCCCATACCTCCCATACCCCCCATACCCCCCCTACTCCCCATCTCCCCATAAAGCCCCATAGAGCCCCATACCCCCATACCCCCCATCACTCCATAGAGCCCCATAGAGCCCCATACCCCCCATAGAGCCCCATACCCCCCTTACCCCCCATCGCCCCACAGAGCCTCATAGAGCCCCATATCCCCCATACACTCCATAGCCCCACAGAGCCCCATACCCCCATACCCCCGATATCCTCCATACCCCCATCTCCCCCCCTACCCCCCACAGAGCCCCATACCCTCCATATCCCCCATAGAGCCCCACAGCCCCATAGAGCCCCACAGCCCCATAGAGCCCCACAGCCCCATAGAGCCCCATACCCCCCATACCCTCCATACCCCCATCTCCCCCCATACCCCCCACAGAGCCCCATACCCTCCATATTCCCCATAGAGCCCCCATCTCCCACCATAGAGCCCCACAGAGCCCCATAGAGCCCCACAGAGCCCCATAGAGCCCCCATCGCCCCATAGAGACCCATAGAGCCCCATAGAGCCCCACAGAGCCCCATAGAGCCCCATGCCCCCCATAGCCCCCATCACCCCATAGAGCCCCCATCGCCCCATAGAGCCCCACAGAGCCCCATAGAGCCCCCATCGCCCCATAGAGCCCCACAGAGACCCATAGAGCCCCCCATCGCCCCATAGAGCCCCACAGAGCCCCATAGAGCCCCACAGAGCCCCATAGAGCCCCATAGAGCCCCACAGAGCCCCATAGAGCCCCATAGAGCCCCACAGAGCCCCATAGAGCCCCATACAGCCCCATAGAGCCCCATAGAGCCCCATAGAGCCCCATAGAGCCCCATAGAGCCCCATAGAGCCCCACAGAGCCCCATAGAGCCCATACAGCCCCATAGATGGAGCCCCACAGAGCCCCATAGAGCCCCATAGAGCCCCATAGAGCCCCAATAGAGCCCCACAGAGCCCCATAGAGCCCCATAGAGCCCCATAGAGCCCCACAGAGCCCCATAGAGCCCCACAGAGCCCCATAGAGCCCCATACAGCCCCATAGAGCCCCACAGAGCCCCCATTCACCCCCATAGAGCCACCATAGAGCCCCATAGAGCCCCACAGAGCCCCATAGAGCCCCATACCCCCAGCTCAGCTCCACCGGGAGTGGCTCCGCACCACAGTCCCAGCACCGGGGACCGAACCTGCGGTGGGCAGCACGGGGGGGAGAGACTGGGAGAGACTGGGAGAGCTATGGAGCCCTATGGAGCCCTATGGAGCCCTATGGAGCCCTATGGAGCCCTATGGAGCCCCTATGGAGCCCTATGGAGCCCTATGGAGCCCTATGGAGCCCTATGGAGCCCCTATGGAGCCCTATGGAGCCCTATGGAGCCCCTATGGGCTTCCTATGGAGCCCTATGGAGCCCTATGGAGCCCCTATGGAGCCCTATGGAGCCCTATGGAGTCCTATGGAGTCCTATGGAGCCCCTATGGAGCCCCTATGGAGCCCTATGGAGCCCTATGGAGCCCCTATGGAGCCCTATGGAGCCCTATGGAGCCCTATGGAGCCCCTATGGAGCCCTATGGAGCCCTATGGAGCCCCTATGGGCTTCCTATGGATCCCTATGGAGCCCCTATGGAGCCCTATGGAGCCCTATGGAGCCCCTATGGGCTTCCTATGGAGTCCTATGGAGCCCTATGGAGCCCTATGGAGCCCCTATGGAGCCCCTATGGGCTTCCTATGGAGCCCTATGGAGCCCTGTGGAGCCCCTATGGGCTTGCTATGGAGCCCTATGGAGCCCCTATGGGCTTCCTATGGAGTCCTATGGGCTTCCTATGGAGCCCTATGGAGCCTCTATGGAGCCCTATGGAGCCCTATGGAGCCTCTATGGAGCCCTATGGAGCCCCTATGTGCTTCCTATGGAGCCCTATGGAGCCCCTATGGAGCCCCTATGGAGTCCTATGGAGTCCCTATGGGCTTCCTATGGAGCCCTATGGAGTTCTATGGAGTCCTATGGAGCCCCTATGGGCTTCCAATGCAGTCCTATGGAGCCCCTATGGAGTCCTATGGAGTCCTATGGAGCCCCTATGGAGTCCTATGGAGTCCTATGGAGCCCCTATGGAGCCCTATGGAGCCCTGTGGAGCCCCTATGGAGTCCTATGGAGTCCTATGGAGTTCCTATGGGCTTCCTATGGAGCCCCTATGGGCTTCCTATGGATCCCTATGGAGCCCTAGGGAGCCCCTATGGAGCCCCTATGGGCTTCCTATGGAGCCCCTATGGGCTTCCTATGGACCCCTATGGAGCCCTATGGAGCCCCTATGGAGTCCTATGGAGTCCTATGGAGCCCCTATGGAGCCCTATGGAGCCCTATGGAGCCCTATGGAGCCCTAGGGAGCCCCTATGGAGCCCCTATGGGCTTCCTATGGAGCACTATGGAGCCCTATGGGCTTCCTAAGGAACCCTATGGACTTCCTATGGAACATTATGGAGCCCTATAAAACCCTATGGAGTCCCTATGGGCTTCCTATGGAGCCCCCATGGAACTCTATGGAACCCCTATGGGCTTCCTACGGAACCCTATGGAACCCTATGGAGCCCTATGGAACCATATGGGATTCCTATGGACCCCCTATGGAACCCTATGGAGCCCCTATGGGCTTCCTATAGAATCCTATGGAACCCTATGGAGCCCCTATGGGCTTCCTATGGAACCCTATGGAGCCCTATGGAACCCTATGGGCTTCCTATGGAGCCCTATGGAACCCTATGGAGCCCTATGGAGCCCCTATGGGCTTCCTATGGAACCCTATGGAGCCCCTATGGGCTTCCTATGGAGCCCTATGGACCCCCTATGGAGCCCCTATGGAGCCATATGGAACCGTACGGGATTCGTATGGAACACTATGGAGCCCTATGGAGTCCTATGGAACCCTATGGAACCCTATGGGCTTCTTATGGAGCCCCTATGGAATCCTATGGAACCCCTAGGGGCTTCCTACGGAACCCTATGGAGCCCTATGGAACCCTATGGAACCCCTATGGGCTTCCTACGGAACCCTATGGAGCCCTATGGAACCCTATGGGATTCCTATGGACCCCCGATGGAACCCTATGGAACCCTATGGAGCCCTATGGAACCCTATGTGCTTCCTATGGAGCCCTATGGGCTCCCTATGGATCCCTATGGAACCCTATGGAACCCTATGGAGCCCTATGGAACCCTATGTGCTTCCTATGGAGCCCTATGGGCTCCCTATGGAACCCTATGGAGCCCTATGGAGCCCCTATGGGCTTACTATGGAGCCTCTATGGAGCCCTATGGAGCCCCTATGGGCTTCCTATGGAACCCTATGGAACCCTATGGAGCCCTATGGAGCCCCTATGGAGCCCCTATGGGCTTCCTATGGAACCCTATGGAACCCTATGGAGCCCCTATGGGCTTCCTATGGAGCTCTACGGAGACCTATGGAACCCTATGGAACTCTATGGGCTTCTATGGAACCCCCCTTGCACCCTATGGACCCCCTATGGGCTCCCTATGGACCCCCATGGCCCCCCTATGGGTCCCCTATGGAACCCCCCATAGCCCCCCTATGGACTCCCCCTAAGAAACCCCTATGGGCTTCATATGGACCCCCCTAAAGGCCCCCTACGGACACCCCCCCCCCCCGATGGACCCCCCCTTAAGACCCCCTAAGGACTCCCTATGGGCCCCATATGGGCACCCTATGGAACCCCCTATGGAACCCCCTATAGGCCCCCTATGGACTCCCCCTAAGAGACCCCTATGGGCTTCATATGGACCCCCCCTTAGGACCCCCTAAGAACCCCCCTAAGGACTCCCTATGGGCCCCATATGGGCACCCTATGGAACTCCCTATGGAACCCCCTATAGCCCCCCTATGGACTCCCCCTAAGAGACCCCTATGGGCTTCATATGGACACCCCCCCTTTCCCCCCTAAGGACTCCCTATGGGACCCTATGGAACCCCCTATAGCCCCCCTATGGACTCCCCCTAAGAGACCCCTATAGGTTTCATATGGGCCCCCCAAGGGCCCTCTATGGACCCCCCCCACCAAGGACCCCCCTTAAGACCCACTAAGGGCTCCCTATGGGCACCCTATGGAACCCCCTATGGAACCCCCTATAGCCCCCCTATGGACACCCCCTAAAGAGACCCCTATAGGTTTCATATGGGCCCCCCAAGGGCCCTCTAGGGACCCCCCCCACCAAGGACCCCCGTAACCACCCCCTGTCACCCCTTAAGGACCCCAAGATCCCCCCCCCCCCCCCAACCACTCTGGGAACCCCCAAATCTGCTGCCCTCCTGGACACACCCCCCCCCCAAGGACCCCCCCCATGTCTATAGGGGTCTCTCTAGGGGTCTATAGGGGTCTCTCTAGGGGTCTATAGGGGTCTCTATAGGGGTCTATAGGGGTCTCTCTAGGGGTTTCTAGGGGTCTCTATAGGGGTCTCTCTAGGGGTCTATAGGGGTCTCTATAGGGGTCTATAGGGGTCTCTATAGGGGTCTACAGGGGTCTCTATAGGGGTCTCTATAGGGGTTTCTATAGGGGTCTATAGGGGTCTATAGGGGTCTATAGGGGTCTATAGGGATGTATAGGGGTCTATAGGGATGTATAGGGGTCTATAGGGGTCTATAGGGATCTATAGGAGGTCTATAGGGGTCTATAGGGATATATAGGGGTCTCTATAGGGGTCTCTATAGGGGTCTCCTGGGGTCTCTAGGGGTCTCTATAGGGGTCTATAGGTGCTCTATAGGGGTCTCTATAGGGATCTCTATAGGGGTCTCTAATGATCTCTATAGGGGTCGCTACAGAGGTCTATAGGGGTCTCTATAGGGGTCTCTATAGGGGTCTCTAGGGATCTCTATAGGGGTCTCTATAGGGGTCTCTATAGGGGTATATAGGGGTCTATAGGGGTCTGTAGGTGTTCTCTACAGGGTACCTTAATGTAGTCCTGCTGGTCAATGTGCTCTGGCTCTATAGGTGTCAATAGGTGTCTATAGGGGTGGCCACAGGTACCTATAGGTGTCTATAGGGTACCTCGATGTAGCCCTGCTGTGTTTGGCTCTATAAGGGTTTATAGGGTTCCCTATAGGCATCCATAGGGGTGTCTATAGGTGTCCACAGGTGTCTCTATAGGGTAGCGCAATATAGCCCTGCTGGACAATGAGCTGTGTTTGGGTGCATTGGGCTCTATAGGCATCTATAGGGGTATCTATAGGGGTCCATAGGGGTCTATGGGGTATCTCAATGTAGCCCTGCTGTGTTTGGGTCTACAGATGTATTTATAGGGGTGTCTATAGGTATCTATAGGGGGTACCTCAATGTAGCCCTGCTGGTCAATGAGGTGTGTTTATAGGGGCCACCTATAGGGATATCTATAGGGGTCCATAGGGGTCTCTATAGGGGTCTCTAGGGGTCTTTCTAGGGGTCTCTCTAGGGGTCTATAGGGTTCTTTATAGGGGTCTCTATAGGGGTCTCTAGGGGTCTCTAGGGGTCTCTATAGGGGTCTATAGGGGTCTATAGGCACTCTATAGGGGTCTCTATAGGGATCTCTATAGGGGTCTCTAATGATCTCTATAGGGGTCGCTACAGAGGTCTCTAGGGATCTCTGTAGGGGTCTATAGGGGTCTCTGTAGGAGTCTATAGGGATCTCTATAGGGGTCTCTATAGGGGTATATAGGGGTCTATAGGGGTCTCTGTAGGAGTCTATAGGGATCTCTATAGGGATCTCTATAGGGGTCTATAGGGGTCTATAGGGGTCTCTGTAGGAGTCTATAGGGATCTCTATAGGGGTCTCTATAGGGGTCTATAGGGGTCTATAGGGGTCTCTGTAGGAGTCTATAGGGGTCCCTATAGGGGTCTATAGGGATCTATAGGCATTCTCTACAGGGTACCTTAATGTAGCCCTGCTGGTCAATGAGCTCTGGCTCTATAGGTGTCAATAGGTGTCTATAGGGGTGTCCACAGGTACCTATAGGTGTCTATAGGGTACCTCGATGTAGCCCTGCTGTGTTTGGGCCTATAAGGGTTTATAGGGTTCCCTACAGGCATCCATAGGGGTGCCTATAGGTGTCCACAGGGGTCTCTATAGGGTAGCGCAATATAGCCCTGTATTTATAGGGGTGTCTATAGGTATCTATAGGGGGTACCTCAATGTAGCCCTGCTGGTCAATGAGGTGTGTTTATAGGGGCCACCTATAGGGACATCTATAGGGGTCCATAGGGGTCTATGGGGTACCTCCATGTAGCCCTGCTTGTCGAGGAGCTGTTTGGTGCATAGGTGTCTATAGGGGCATCTATAGGGGGCTCTGTAGGTGTCCATAGGGGTGTCGATAGAGGGGTACCTCGATGCGGCCCTGCTAGTCGATGAGCAGTGTCTATAGGGGTGTCTACAGGGGTGTCTATAGGGGTGTCCATAGGGGTGTCTATAGGGGTGTCTATAGGGGTGTCTATAGGGGTGTCTATAGGGATGTCTATAGGGGTGTCTATAGGGGTTTCTATAGGGGTGTCTATAGGGGTGTCTATAGGGGTGTCTATAGGGATGTCTATAGGGATGTCTATAGGGGTGTCTATAGGGATGTCTATAGGGATGTCTATAGGGGTGTCTATAGGGATGTCTATAGGGGTGTCTATAGGTCCCTATAGGGATGTCTATAGGGGTGTCTATGGGGTCCCTATAGGGATGTCTATAGGGTCCCTCTGGGGTACCTGATGCAGCCCTGCTGCTCAATGAGCTGTGTCTATAGGGCTGTCTATAGGGGTGTCTATAGGGGTGTCTATAGGGGGTGTCTATAGGGGTGTCTATAGGGATGTCTATGGGGTGTCCCTGATAGGGATAGGGGTGTCTATAGGGCTGTCTATAGGGGTGTCCATGGGTCCCTATAGGGATGTCTATAGGGCTGTCTATAGGGGTGTCTATAGGGGTGTCTATAGGGATGTCTATAGGGGTGTCTATAGGGATGTCTAAAGGGTGTCCATGGGATGTCTATAGGGATGTCTATAGGGGTGTCTATAGGGGTGTCTATAGGGGTGTCTATAGGGGTGTCTATAGGGGTGTCTATAGGGATGTCTATAGGGGTCTCTATAGGGATGTCTATAGGGGTGTCCATGGGTCCCTATAGGGATGTCTATGGGGTCCCTCTGGGGTACCTGATGCAGCCCTGCTGGTCAATGAGCTGTGTCTATAGGGGTGTCTATAGGGCTGTCTATAGGGGTGTCCATGGGTCCCTATAGGGATGTCTATGGGGTCCCTCTGGGGTACCTGATGCAGCCCTGCTGGTCGAGGAGCACTGCTCAGGTTTGGGGTCCCATCGCGTGCAGGGACTCCGAGGTCACCAAGATTTGGGCTGCGTAGAAGCGGGTGTGGGGCTCGCTTGGGGTGGGGGGGGGTCAGAGCCCACCCAGCCCCCAGGGGGACCCAATGGGGACCCAACCCCCCCAACCCTCAGGGGCACCCAGGAGAACCCTCAGCACCCCCCAAAACCTCCTGTGAGATCCGCAAAACCCCCTTAAGGGACCCCTCAAATCCCCCTATGGGACCCCCAAACCCCCATAAGGGACCCCCCAAACCCCCATAAGGGATCCCTCAAACCCCCTTATGAGAACCCCCAGCCCCCCCTATGGGACCCCCAAACCCCCCTATGGGACTCCTCAAATACTATGGGTCCCCCCCAAACCCCCCTATGGGTACCCCCCAAACCCCCCTATGGGACCCCCCAAACCCCCCTATGGGACCCCTCAAATACTATGGGTCCCCCCCAAACCCCCGTATGGGTACACCCCAAACCCCTCTATGGGACCCCCCAAACCCCCCTATGGGACCCCCAAACCCCCCTATGGGACTCCTCAAATACTATGGGTCCCCCCCAAACCCCCCTATGGGACCCCCCAAACCCCCCTATGGGACCCCCCAAACCCCCCTATGGGACCCCTCAAATACTATGGGTCCCCCCCAAAGCCCCCCTATGGGAACCCCCAAACCCCCCTATGGGACCCCCCCAACCCCCCCTATGGGACTCCTCAAATACTATGGGTCCCCCCCAAACTCCCTATGGGACCCCCCCAAACCCCCCTATGGGACTCCTCAAATACTATGGGTCCCCCCCAAACTCCCTATGGGAACCCCCAAAACCCCCTATGGGAACCCTCAAATCCCCCTATGGGAACCCCCAAATCCCCCTATGGGACCCCTCACATGCTATGGGACCCCCCAAACCCCCTCTATGAGACCCCTCAAGCCCCCCTATGGGACTCCTCAAACCCCCCTATAGGACCCCAAGGCACCCCTATGGGCACCCCTATGGACCCCCCCACATAACCCCCCCTGCCCCACTGACCTGAAGTGGCCAATGGGGCGCAGGTGGGAGAACATCTCCCGCCCCCCAGATGCATTCCATGACCATGTAGAGGTTGGAGTTGTCCTGATGGGGGGCACGAGGCACGTCCAGGGGGGGCAGGGGACACCTTGGGGACAGCCCCGGGGGGGGGGGGACACACGCTGGGGACCACCCAGGGGACAGGGGATGGCCGGGGGGGGGGGCACCCAGGGACACCCCAAAGGATACGCAAAGGATACTGAATAGATACCCAAGGGACACCCAAGGGACACCCAATGGATACCCAATGGATACCCAAGGGACACCCAATGGATACCCAAGGGACACCCAATGGACACCCAAGGGACACCCAATGGATACCCAATGGATACCCAAGGGACACCCAATGGATACCCAAGGGACACCCAATGGATACCCAAGGGACACCCAATGGACACGCAAGAGACACCCAATGGATACCCAAGGGACACCCAATGGATACCCAAGGGACACCCAATGGACACGCAAGAGACACCCAATGGATACCCAGTGGACACCCAATGGACACGCAAGAGACACCCAATGGATACCCAAGGGACACCCAATGGACACCCAAGGGACACCCAATGGATACCCAAGAGACACCCAATGGACAGGCAAGAGACACCCAATGGATACCCAAGGGACACCCAATGGATACCCAAGGGACACCCAATGGACACGCAAGAGACACCCAATGGACAGGCAAGAGACACCCAATGGATACCCAAGGGACACCCAATGGACACCCAATAGATACCCAATGGACACGCAAGAGACACCCAATGGATACCCAAGGGACACCCAATAGATACCCAATGGACACCCAACAGAGACCCAATAGACACCCAATGGATACCCAAGGGACACCCAATGGACACCCAATGGATACCCAAGGGACACCCAATGGATACCCAAGGGACACCCAAGGGACACCCAATGGATACCCAAGGGACACCCAATGGACACGCAAGAGACACCCAATGGATACCCAAGGGACACCCAATGGATACCCAATGGACACCCAATGGATACCCAAGGGACACCCAATGGACACACAAGAGACACCCAAGGGATACCCAAGGGACACCCAATGGATACCCAAGGGACACCCAATGGATACGCGAGGGACAGCCAATGGATACTCAGAGGGACCCCAAAGGACATCCAATGGACACCCAGTGGACACCCAACGGACATTCAATGGACACCCAAAAGGATACCCAATGGACACTCAATGGATATCCAATGGACACCCAAGGGATACCCAATGGATACCCAAAGGACACACAAGAGACACCCAATGGGTAACCAATGGACACCCAAGGGAGACCCAATAGACACCCAATGGACACCCAAGGGATACCCAATGGACAAACAATGGACAGGCAAGGGAAACCAAATGGATACCGAATGGACACCCGACAGACACCCAAGGGACACCCAATGGATACCCAAGAGACACTCAAGAGACACCCAATGGACACTCAATGGATACCCAATGGACATCCAAGGGACAACAAATGGACACCCAAGGGACACCCATTGGATACCCAAGAGACACTCAAGAGACACCCAATGGACACTCAATGGATACCCGATGGACATCCAATGGACAGCCAAGGGACAACAAATGGACACCCAATGGACACCCAATGGACACCCAATGGATACCCAAGGGACACCCAATTGACACCCAAGGGACACCCAAGGGGCACTCAAGGGATACCCAATGGACACCCAATGGATATCCAAGGGACACCAGAGGGCCACCCAATGGACACACAATGGATACCCAAGGGACACCCAGGGGACACCCAATGGAAATCCAAGGGACACCCCAGGATACCCAATGGACACCCAACGGACACCCAATGGACAAACAAAGGACACCCCAGGATACCCAATGGACACCCAATGAACAGGCAAGAGACACCCAATGGACACCCAATGGATACTCAATGGATACCCAAGGGACACCAAATGGCCACACAAGGGACAACAAATGGACACCCAAGGGACACCCAAAAGGTTACCCATTGGACACCAAATGGACATGCAAGAGACACTCAATGGACACCTAATGGATACCCAAGGGACACCCAAATGGATACGCAATGGATACCCATGGGACACCCAATGGATACCCAAGGGACACCCAAATGGATACGCAATGGATACCCAAGGGACACCCAATGGATACTCAGAGGGACACCAAAGGACATCCAATGGACACCCAGTGGACACCCAATGGACATTCAATGGACACCCAAAAGGATACCCAATGGACACCCAATGGATATCCAATGGACACCCAAGGGCCACCCAATGGATACCCCATGGATACCGAACAGATACCCAAGGGCCACCCAACGGATACCCAATGGATACCCAATGGGTACCCCATGGATACCCAATGGACACCCAATGGGTACCCCATGGACACCCAATGGGTACCCCATGGATACCCAATGGACACACAATGGGCACCCAATGGACACCCAATGGACACACAATTGGCACCCAATGGACACCGGAATGAATACATAATGGACACCCGAATGGATACGCAATGGATACCCAATGGATACAGAACAGATACCCAATGGATATCCAAGGGACATCCAATGGATACTCAGAGGGACCCCAAAGGACACCCAATGGATACCCAAAGGATACCCATTGGATACCCAAGGGACATCCAATGGACACCTAGCGGACACCAAACGGACACTCAATGGACACCCAAAAGGATACCCAGTGGGCACTCAATGGATATCCAATGGACACCCAAGGGCCACCCAATAGATACCGAACAGATACCCAAGGGCCACCCAATGGATACCCAAGGGCCACCCAATGGATACCCAATGGATACCCAAGGGCCACCCAATGGATACCCAACGGATACCCAAGGGCCACCCAATGGATACCGAACAGATACCCAAGGGCCACCCAATGGATACCCAAGGGCCACCCAATGGATACCCAATGGATACCCCATGGATACCGAACAGACACCCAAGGGCCATCCAATGAACATCCAATGGATACCCAATGAACATCCAATGGATACCCAGTGGACACCCAATGGGCACCCAATGGATACCCAATGGACACCCAAGGGCCACTCAATGGATACCTAATGGATACCCAACGGATACCCAAGGGCCACCCAATGGATACCCAAGGGCCACCCAATGGATACCCAATGACACCCAATGGACACCCAAAGGCCACCCAATGGACACTGGTGCCCACCTTGAAGGATGACTCGAGGCGCACAAGGAAGGGGAAGGTGACGGCCTGGAGGATGCGCTTCTCATTGAGTGTGGGCTTGATCTGCTTCAGCTTCCAAACCTGTGGGGACACTGTGGGGAAACCATGGGGACACCATTGGGACACCGTGAGGACACCATGGGGACACCATAGGGACACCATTGGGACACCATGGGGACACCATTGGGACACCATAGTGACACCATGGGGACACCAGGGGGACACCATAGGGACACCATGGGGACACCGTGGGGACACCATGGGGACACCATGGAGACACCGTGGGGACACCATTAGGACACCGTGGGGACACGGTGGGGACACCATTGGGACACCATTGGGACACCATGGGGACACCATTGGGACACCATTGGGACACCATTGGGACACCATGGGGACACCATTGGGACACCATGGGGACACCATGGGGACACCATTGGGACACCATGGGGACACCATTGGGACACCATGGGGACACCATGGGGACACCATGGGGACACCGTGGGGACACCATTGGGACACCATTGGGACACCATTGGGACACCATTGGGACACCATGGGGACACCATGGGGACACCATGGGGACACCATTGGGACACCATGGGGACACCATGGGGACACCATTGGGACACCATTGGGACACCATTGAGACACCATTGGGACACCATGGGGACACCATTGGGACACCATTGGGACACTGTGAGGACACCATGGGGACACCATGGGGACACCATTGGGACACCGTGGGGACACCATGGGGACACCATTGGGACACCATGGGGACACCATGGGGACACCATTGGGACACCATTGGGACACCATTGGGACACCATGGGGACACCATTGGGACACCGTTGGGACACCGTTGGGACACCATTGGGACACCATGGGGACACCATTGGGACACCATTGGGACACCATGGGGACACCATGGGGACACCATTGGGACACCATTGGGACACCGTGGGGACACCATTGGGACACCATGGGGACACCATTGGGACACCATGGGGACACCATTGGGACACCGTGGGGACACCGTGGGGCCACCGTGGGGACACCATTGGGACACCATTGGGACACCATTGGGACACCATTGGGACACCGTGGGGACACCATTGGGACACCATTGGGACACCGTGGGGACACCATGGGGACACCATGGGGACACCATGGGGACACCATTGGGACACCATGGGGACACCATGGGGACACCATTGGGACACCATGGGGACACCATGGGGACACCATGGGGACACCAATGGGACATCATGGGGACGCCATGGGGATGCCATGGGGACACCATGGGGACGCCAATGGGACATCATGGGGACGCCATGGGGACGCCATGGGGACACCATAGAGAAGCCATGGGGACACCATGGGGACACCATGGGGACACCACACCATTGGGACACCATGGGGACACCATGGGGACACCATGGGGACACCATGGGACACCATGGGGACACCATGGGGACACCATTGGGACACCATTGGGACACCGTGGGGACACCATGGGGACACCATAGGGACACCATTGGGACACCATTGGGACACCATGGGGACACCATTGAGACACCATGGGGACACCATTGAGACACCATGTGGACACCATAGGGACACCATGGGGACACCATTGGGACACCATGGGGACACCATTGGGACACCATGGGGACACCATGGGGACACCATTGGGACACCATTGAGACACCATGGGGACACCATTGGGACACCATTGAGACACCGTGGGGACACCATGGGGACACCATGGGGACACCATTGGGACACCGTTGGGACACCATTGGGACACCATTGGGACACCATTGGGACACTGTGAGGACACCATGGGGACACCATTGGGACACCATTGGGACACCATGGGGACACCATTGGGACACCATTGGGACACCGTGGGGACACCATTGGGACACCATGGGAACACCACGGAGACACCATTGGGACACTGTCGGGACACCATTGGGACACCGTGGGGACACCATAGGGACACCATTGGGACACCATTGGGACACCATTGGGACACCATTGGGACACCATGGGGACACCATTGGGACACCATGGGGACACCATGGGGACACCATTGGGACACCATTGGGACACCATGGGGACACCATGGGGACACCATTGGGACACCATTGGGACACCATTGGGACACCATGGGGACACCATTGGGACACCATTGGGACACCATTGGGACACCATGGGGACACCATTGGGACACCATGGGGACACCATTGGGACACCATGGGGACACCATTGGGACACCATTGGGACACCATTGGGACACCATGGGGACACCATTGGGACACCATTGGGACACCATGGGGACACCATGGGGACACCGTGGGGACACCATGGGGACACCATGGGGACACCATTGGGACACCATTGGGACACCATGGGGACACCACACCATGGGACACCGTGGGGACACCATGGGGACACCACTGGGACACCATGGGGACACCATTGGGACACCATGGGGACACCATGGGGACACCATAGGGACACCATGGGGACACCATTGGGACACCATGGGGACACCGTGGGGACACCATTGGGACACCATTGGGACACCATTGGGACACCATTGGGACACCATTGGGACACCATGGGGACACCATTGGGACACCATTGGGACACTGTGGGGACACCATTGGGACACCATTGGGACACTGTGAGGACACCATGGGGACACCATGTGTGACACCATCGGCCCCCAGTGTGACACCATGTCATTCACCACAGTGGCACACCATGGCACCATGACACCATCATGCCCCTCCATGGACATCATCACTGGGTGACGTCATCACCCTTAGTGTGACATCATCACCCCTGTGTGACACCATCACTGACACCATCATGCCCCTCCATGTGACATCATCACTCGTAGCATGACGTCATCACCCCCAGTGTGACATCATCACCCCTGTGTGACACCATCATGCCCCTCCATGTGACATCATCACTCGCAGCGTGACGTCATCACCCTCAGTGTGACATCATCACCCCTGTGTGACCCCATCACCCCTGGGTGTCGTCATCACCCCCGAGTGTGATGTCATCAACCACAGTGACATCACCACCCGCGCATGACACCATCATCCCTGTTTGACATCACCACCCCCATGTGACATCACCAACCCATGTGACATCACCAACCCCCATGTGACATCACCACCATCATGCCCATGTGACATCCACCCCCATGTGACACCATCACCCCATGTGTGATCACCAACCCCCTGTGTGACACCATCACTCACCACCACCCCATGTGACATCACCACCCCCATGTGACATCATCACCCCCATGTGACATCATCACCCCCCATGTGACATCACCACCCCCACCATCATGCCCCTCCATGTGACATCATCACTCGCAGCGTGACGTCATCACCCTCAGTGTGACATCATCACCCCTGTGTGACACCATCACTGACACCATCATGCCCCTCCATGTGACATCATCACCCCCAGTGTGACATCATCACCCCTGTGTGACACCATCACCCCTGGGTGTCGTCGTCACCACCATGTGACATCATCACCCCCTGTGATGTCACCACCCCCATGTGACATCACCACCCCCATGTGACATCACCAACCCATGTGACATCACCAACCCCCATGTGACATCACCACCCCCATGTGACATCACCAACCCCATGTGACATCATCACCCCCATGTGACATCACCACCACCCCCATGTGACATCACCACCCCCATGTGACATCACCACCCCCATGTGACATCACCACCCCCATGTGACACCACCAACCCCCATGTGACATCACCACCCCCATGTGACACCACATGTGTCCCCCATGTGACATCACAACCCCCATGTGACATCACCACCCCCATGTGACACCAACCCCATGTTACATCACCAACCCCCAGTGTGACATCACCAACCCCATGTGACATCACCACCACCCCATGTGACACCACCACCCCCATGTGACATCACCACCCCCATGTGACACCACCAACCCCATGTGACATCACCAACCCCCCATGTGACATCACCACCCCCATGTGACATCACCACCCCCATGTGACATCACCACCACCCCCATGTGACACCACCACCCCCATGTGACATCACCACCACCCCACGTGACAGGAGGGGCCCCAGGACACGCCCCCAGCACCATGGGTCCCACCCATGGGCTCTGGACCCTCCCATGTCCTTTGTGGGGGGGGGCACTCCCGGTCCTGGCCCGGATTCTCCCATTTCTTGCTGAAATCCTTGGCCCTGAAGCCAGGGATCCCTTCACTGCGCTGCTTGGGGGGCAGGATATGGGGCGGGGGGGTCACTACAGCGCCCCCAACCCCCCCCGTACCCCACTGTGCCCCCCAAACCCCCCCCCCCCATCCCCTCAGCTCCCCACATCCCACCCGGGCTCCCCCTTCCCGCCTATCCCCATGGCAACCGCGCAAGCCACGCCCCCTTGGACGATCCCGCCCCGCTCCTCTCCCCGCCGCTCATTGGTCCAGCCGCTAAGCTGCCGCCCTCCTATTGGTCCGCCCAATCCTTTAGGGCCCGCCCCCCCCTATTGGTCGGAGAAGCCGTCCCTCCGACCCTCGGCCCGCCCCCCCCCGCCGCTCATTGGCTGAGAGAGGATTTAAATCGGGGGCGGGGCTTAGCGTGGGAATGGCAGCGGGAGGGAGGCGGGGCTTGCAAGAGGAGGCCACGCCCCCGGCACCGTTAATTAACCTTAATTAACGCCTCAGCCGCGCAGGACATTAATTATAAGCACCCCCCCCTTGCAATTAGCATCCAGTCATCAGCCAGCTCATTAACATATGCTCATTAGCATATGCTCGTGCTCATTACAGGGCTCCTGCACCATGAGCTACTCTTAATTACTCACTGGGGGGGGGATAATGAGCCTCAGCTCCCGCCCAGGACGGATCCAGTCCGGGTTTTACCCCCACCCCCCGGCTCCATGCCGGGGCGGATCCAGTCCGGGTTTCCCCCCCCCCCGTCATTCGGTACCGGATCCATTCCGTGTTTTACCCCCCCCCCCGGCTCCATCCCGGGGCGGATCCAGTCCGGGTTTTCTTCCCTCTATTGGTACCGGATCCATTCCAGGCTTTACCCCCCCCCGCTCCATCCCGGGGTGGATCCAGTCCGGGTTTTCCCCCTTCAGTCGGTACCGGCTCCAGTCCAGTCTTTGCCCCCCCCCCCACTCCATTCCGGGCCGGATCCAGTCCGGGATTTCCCCCCCTCAATCAGCACTGGATCCATTCCAGTCTTTGCCCCCCTCTGCTCCATCCCGGGGTGAATCCAGTCCGGGTTTTCCTCCCTCTATTGGTACCGGATCCATTCCAGTCTTTACTCCCCCCTGCTCCAATCCGGGGTGAATCCAGTCCGGGTTTTTACCCCTCAATCAGTACCGGATCCAGTCCAGTTTTTGCCCCCCCCCCTCCATTCCGGGGTCCAGGGGTTTTCCAATCAGTACCAGATCCGGGTTTTCCCCCCTCAATCGGTACCGTATCCAGTCCAGGCTTTGCCCCCCCCGCTCCAATCCGGGGTGAATCCAGTCCGGGTTTTCCCCCCTCAATCAGTACCAGATCCATTCCAGGCTTTACCCCCCCTGCTCCATTCCGGGGTGAATCCAGTCCGGGTTTTCCCCCCTCAATCAGTACCGAATCCAGTCCAGTTTTTGCCCCCCCCTCCATTCCGGGGTGAATCCAGTCCGGGTTTCCCCCCCCCCCCCCTCAATCGGTCCCGGATCCAGTCCTGGCTCTGCTCCCATCCGGATCCACTCCTGATTTCCCCCCTCTCCATTCCCATCCGGATCCACTCCGCTTTTTCTTCTCCCAGACCACGTTTTATCCATCCCCCCCCCCCCCCCCCCCCAATCCGGATCCACTCCGAATTCCCCCCCCCTTTTTTTCCCTCCACCCCCTCTGTGATTGACAGCCCTTGACGAGTGGGGGCGGGGCCAGAAGCATCGGGGTACGGGGGGGGAGGGGAAGGGGGTTTGGGGGGGAGGGGGGGGGAGGGTCTTGAGGCCCCGCCCCGCCCCGCCCGCGCCGCATGGAGCT